>NW_012106775.1:270821-294934 GCF_000951045.1 Mandrillus leucophaeus
CAAGGAAATAATTCTGAATCACTTTTTAAATAAATCAGGTTTTTTGTTGTTGTTGTTTTTGTTTTGGAGACGGAGTCTCACTCTGTTGCCAGGCTGGAGTGCAGTGGCGTAATCCGGGCTCACTGCAGCCTCCACCTCCCGGGTTCACGCCATTCTCCTGCCTCAGCTTCCTGAGTAGCTGAGATTACAGGCACGCACCACCACGCCCGGCTAATTTTTGTATTTTTAGTAGAGACGGGGTTTCACCATGTTGGCCAGGATGGTCTTGATTTCTTGACCTTGTGATCCACCCGCCTTGGCCTCCCAAAGTGCTGGAATTACAGGTGTGGGCCACTGCGCCCGGCCAAATCAGTTTTTTTTTTTAAAGACAAATAGTAGGTAGACAGTAAGAGAGTAGCTAAATAATCTGCGCCATGTTAATGATTGAATATTACCTAACAGTTTAGCAAGTTTGTGGGAATTTGATATGTATATGTAGAATGTTAGTTGACAAAGAATAGTCAAAATATCCATTGATTACAGTTTTGTTAATAAAGCTATATGCATTAACAAAGACTAAGAAAATGTAGAGGAAAGTGCTCTTTTTCTCTAAAATTGCTTACGTATTAAATATTTTAACAATGAGTGAGGGATATAATGTACTACAAATTCTTTCTGGGCAGGGCAAATGGAATTAGAATAATTATAGGGATCTACCTTAGGCAGTCCCTTAATGAAAACATAAGACATGATTAAGCCTCAAGTGGGTGAGGGCTTGTATCCAAATGATTGTAATGTACAGCCGGAGAGCTTCACTCAGCAGCATCTTTTTGCAAGAGATAAGACCCTGCCTTCTCCTATCACCAACCTAACACACCTCCTCACCAACACAAAACTGTGTAAGTCCACTACAGGCAGGTCTTCATAGACTGGAGAAACATAGATTGAATAGGTCTTTTTGTAAAATCCACTCACTCTGCCCTACCTGGGACATCAGTTCTACCCATTTTCAAAAGCTTAGCTACAGCTCACCTCCAGAGTGAACCCCTGACCACTGACTCTATTGGTCCCTCCACTTTAATTTTTTTTTTTTTTTTTTTTTTTTTTGAGACAGAGTTTCACTCTTGTTGCCCAGGCTGGAGTGCAATGGTACGATCTTGGCTCACAGCAACTTCTACCTCCTGGGTTAAACGATTCTCCTGCCTCAGCCTCCCAAGTAGCCGGGATTACAGGCATGTGCCACCATGCCCAGCTAATTTTGTATTTTTTGTAGAGACAGGGTTTCCCCATGTTGGTCTGGCTGGTCTCAAACTCACGGCCTCAGGTGATCCACCCGCCTCAGCCTCCCAAAGTGCTGGGATTACAGGTGTGTGCCACTGCGCCGGGCCTTTAAATTCTTATACAACCTTTCTCACCTGCACCAGTAGGGGGCAAGCTTGTTCCCATAGCTCAAGGGTTGTGAGAGCCCTTCTGATTTAATTCAAACCGTTTCACAAGTAGGAAATACTGCTTTTGCCTATTTATTGCAATACAAAATCAGACATCAAACAACTAAAAAAAAAAACATATTAAGGGCAAAGGGCTGTCTTCAGGTTTTAATTAATATTCCCTCATTGCAACTTGTTCTTTCAATTGGCAATTTAAGACAAGTTTCTGAATCTAAAATATGAAACCAGGCGCGGTGGCTCACACCTGTAATCCCAGCACTTTGGGAGGCTGAGGCGGGCGGATCACTTGAGGTCGGGAGTTTGAAACCAGCCTGGTCAACATGGTGAAACCCCATCTCTACTAAAAATACAAAAATAAGCCAGACGTGGTGGTGTGCACTTGTAATCCCAGCTACTCAGGAGGCTAAGGCAGGAGAATTGCTTGAACCTGGAGGCGGAGTTTGCAATGAGCCAAGATCACGCCACTACACTCCAGCCTGGACAACAGAGTGAGACTGTCTCAAAAAATAAAATATGAAACCAAGAAAAAGACTTATCCACTGATACGGTTGTTTTGTAAGCCAGATGTGGTAGCTCACCTGTAATCCCAACACTTTGCGAGGCCAAGGCAAGAGGACCTCTTGAGCCCAGGAGTTCAAGACCAGCCTGGGAACTTAGAGAGACTTAGTCTCTGCAAACAAACAAACAAAAACAAATTGAGACAGATTCTTGCTCTGTTGCCAGGCTGGAGTGCTCTGGTACAATCACAACTTGCTGTAACCTCCACCTCTCAGGCTTAAGTGATCCACCCACCTTGGCCACCCAAAGTGCCAGGATTATAGGCATGAGCCACCATGCCTGGCCTTACCAAAAAAAAGTTTTAATTAATAATTAACTGGGGCCAGGTGCAGTGGCTCATGCCTATATGCCTATAATCCCAGCACTTTGGGAGGCCGAGACGGGCAAATCACTTGATGTTAGGAGTTCAAGACTAGCCTGGCCAACATGATGAAACCCTATCTCTACTAAAAATATAAAAATTAGTCAGGCATGATGTTGCATGCCTGTAATCCCAGCTACTTGGGAGACTGAGATCGTGAGAATCTTCAGCCTTGATTCTCCCAGGCTCAAGAGAATCGCTTGAGGTGGAGGTTGCAGTGAGATGAGATCCTGCCGCTGCACTCCAGCCTGGGCCACAGAGCAAGACTGTGTCTCAAAAAATAATATTAATTAGCCGGATGTGGTGGCACACGCCTGTAGTCCCAGCTACTCAGAAGGCTGAATTGGGAGGATCACTTGAACCTGGAAGGCAGAGGTTGCAGTAAGCCATGATCGTGCCATAGCACTCTAACCTGGGTAACAGAGTTTTTTTTCTGTCTCAAAAAAAAGGTTTTTTTTTTGTAAATTTAGCAGCAGAATGTGTCAGCCAGGACCACTAACCAGAATTCTTTCAGAAGGTGATTGTAGAATCACTGGCCTGGCCCATTTATTTTGTCCTTCATGGCACCCTTCCTTGTGATTTATCTTTGTTTACTTGCATACTTTTTAACAATTAGTTTAGTAAAATAAAATGTATCTTCATTATTCAGGTTTATCTCCCCACCTAAACCAAAAAATATTTCTGTACATGCCCCACCCACCCACCAGCAGCTTTGAGTCAGTGATAACAAGGGAGTGAATGAAGACTGCAGAAACATCTAAAGCAGTAATGGTAAAAATCAAGTCTTATTTTCATATTGGAAGCCTCTGCCGAAAAACAAATTGCTAAACAAGACATTTCTGAGAGGCAGAACGTCGATAGACTTGAAGTTAGGAGACTTGGTTCTAGTCTCAGGATTGCCGCTAACTAGCTTTAACCCGAAGGCTGGCAACTGATAACCTCATCTATCAGAAAGATCACACTAGTTGACTTTTAAGATCCAATTGTAACCTTTAGTGATTCTAAGTTCTGCATTTTCTAATTTCCCGGCTTCGAATGTTATTCACCTAGTTTCCTGCCTTCCTGAGAGGCAGCTAGGCCCATGTACTTGGCGCAGAGGCACCCTGATCCTTGAGTAGCCCTGACCTTGGCAATCATCTCACCTCTCTGGGTCTCCTTTGGCCAGTCAGCCGTGAGGAGGGTGGAGATGCCTGGCTGCTTCCTGCCTGTCTCACAGGGGTTGTAAAGGCCAGTACAATTTTACAAAGGATGAATTCCTCCAAGGAAGATCTCGCCTGAGTAAAATTGTTCAATACTTCGGCTGTTATTATTGCTCTGACATCCAGGAATCATGAGGGATGAGAAGGGAAGGAACAGGTATAAGTATCCCTTGTATTTATGGTGATTGAGTGGAAGGAGGCTTTGAAGCCATCTAGGGACCCACTTCATTCACAGATAGCACAGGAACCAAGGAAGTTTCAGTGGTAAACTGAAGGCCCAAGCCTAATACTGTATATGGGTGGTTAGAGCGGGAGCCCAGGTCTCCCGGCTCCCAGCCCTCAAAACAGAGGCCTCAGAACTAGCTCTTTGTTTTCAAAAGCTTCAACAGGATAGCTTCTGAGAACTAAGCTGTATGCAAAGGTCTATTCTGATTCAATGAGGAAAAAGTACCCTGTAAATTTATTCTGTGTAGGCAGCGCATGAGCACTGGTCAAGCAAAAAAAATGCAGCAATTGAATGATCCTCAAAAATCTGCTTCCTCCTAATTCCCATTGCATCAGAAGACTAAATTCAGTCTGCTTTGAGACAGCCTGGCAACCCATTGGTACAAGGGAGCACAGAGAAACCCCAGACTCCTGTCGCAGCTGGCCACAGGTGGGGGCTTGCGTCTCCCAGGTCAGGGTGCCTGCAAAAGCATCCAGGAAAGGTGCCCTAATGAGAGAAGGCTAGGCTCAGCTTTGGGCTGGAGAGAGAATGATCTGCCATCTTTGTCTGTCACATTTTGCATTATCAAATTCAGCCAGATTTTCAGATCTGTGATCTCTAGTTCAGGAGATCTGTTATAATTTCATTTATTTATTCAACACATGTTAATTAAGCACTAATTATATGTGAGACATAAGAAAGCCAGAGAGGACTTAGGATTTCAGGAAGCTTTGTCTTTTTTAGGGTTTGGGATTCCTTCCTGTAATCATGTACAAAGTTTTTGGATAGGTGTAAAAGTGCATTTTGCTGGGGTCTTACATTTTTATCAGATTCGCTACTCTAAAACAATTAAGAACCCCATAGTGGGTGCACACTAGAACTTTACTTCATGCATCTGCTGTCCTGGTCAGTATCCTCATCCTGCCCATTCAGTCGAAAGCACAGGGGCTAACAGAACGTGAACAAGTGACGCATCTCGCCCAGAGCTCTGGTATTCTCTGTAGAACCTCAGGAAGTTGTGCTCGCCGGCCCAAGTCCATGCCCCACATTGCAGATTCTGGCTCAAGCATTGACATCCTCCTGCATGTGGCCCTCTGTGGACCCCGCAGAGGCCATAGCAGGGGTGTGTCGACACTGTCCTCTCAGTCCCAGGACAGCTGCTGGGCCACTTCCTCGCTCGCAAAGTCCCTTTGATTCAAGCCTGCTGGTCCCTCTTACTTTAGTGCTCCTGCAGAGCGTCAGGTTCGAGAGTTTCCTGTTTGTTGAGAGTCCTGCCCTGTCCACTGCTCTGATGGACTTGTGGCCTCTGTGTAGCTGTCTAGGAATTGCTTTGGCTATGTGGGGTTATCCCACTGTTCAGGTGATACCTGGTGTCCCTCTGCTACTCCTGTGGAAGTAGTTTTGCAGAAAGATGACCTGGTAAATGCCTTCCGCGAGAACCTTGATGTTAGTTGAGTACGCCATTTGATACAGAAACCCAGAACATAAGTATTGCTAGCTGGTGGAATAGGAGCATATGTCAAGACAAATCGTCTCATCAGAACCTAGGCTTCAGGGATGCCGATGCTGCAGGGAAAGTGCTTCTCTCTGCCTGTTGTGTGTTTGAGTGTACCTGCTACAGATGCTGTGCTGAGTTCTGTACTTTCTGCCCCTGTAGAGAGAAGACACGGTTCAATGTGTAGACCTTCTCCCTCTCCAGTGTCTCCAGCCTCCAATCCCAGGACATCACTAGTACAGGTGAAAACAAAAGCCTGTCTCAGCGGCCATCACTCTGCCAGCAGCACCTCAAAGCCATTCAAAACGCCCAAAGACAATCTACTTACCTCCAGCAGCAAACAGCACACAGTCTTTCCTGCGAAAGGATCAAGGGATAAACCATGGTGAGTCAGCTGGCTGGCAGCCAGCTGCTGTCTGTCCCCCCTGCTGTTCCTGTCACCACAGGGAAACAGTATTTACCCTCTGGCTTTGTTCCTAGGAGTCACATGCAGGAATTTGGGGGACTGAGGAATGAAGGGACAGAAACCCAAAATGATGGAAAGATAAACCTAAATACTAAAAAGCATGTGGGACCTTAAGAGTACCACATGGGCCACGCTCACGCCTATAATCCCAGCACTTTGGGAGGCTGAGGCGGGTGGATCACCTGAGGTCAGGAGTTTGAGACTAGCCTGGCCAACATGGTGAAACCCCGTCTCTATTAAAAATACAAAAATTAGCGAGGCATGGTGGCATGTATCTGTAATCCCAGCAACTCAGGAGGCTGAAGCAGGAGAATTGCTTGAACCCAGGAGGCGGAGTTGTGGTGAGCCGAGATCGCGCCACTGCACTCCAGCCTAGGCGACAGCAAAACTCTGTCTCAAAAATATTTATATATATACCCTATGCCTGATGGGGAATTTTTTTATTCTCTTGAGAGTTGAGCCAAGTTGTGTCTAAGAAAAGGGTAACAGGGAAATATTTCTCAGTTCTGCAGCCACCTCTCAATTTTCTACCCCAGTGAAGAGAAGCTCTGGTGTAAAATCAAAAGCACTGACAGTCTGCCTGGTGTGGAGCAAGGCCGCGGCCCTACCCCCAGCACTGGGTCCCAGGTCCTGTGGAATAGTGGAATAGTGGAAAATCAGTGGAAAAAGAGTGGAAAATCAGTGGGAAAATCAGAGGCTTTTGACCAGGCGTGATGGCTCACGCCTGCAATCCCAGCACTTTGGGAGACTGAGGTGGGCAGATCACTTGAGGTCAGGAGTTCAAGAGCAGCCTGACGAATGTGGTGAAACCCCATCTCTACTAAAAATACAAAAATTAGCTGGGCATAGTGGTGCATGCCTGTAATCCCAGCTACTCGGGAGGCTGAAGCAGGAGAGTTGCTTCATCCCAGGAGGCAGAGGTTGCAGTGAGCCGAGATTGTGCCACTGCACTCCAGCCTGGATGACAAAGTGAGACTCTGTCTCAAAAAAAATTAAAAAAAAAAATCTGAGGCTTTTAATTCATTTGGTTATCTCAGCCCTTACTAAAAAGTCAGAAAAGGTTGCCTGTGGAACAGACAGTTAGGAAGCCAAACTTAAAACAAGGAAGATGAGTATCTTCAAATGCTGTTGGCACCCAGCTTGGAGTACTTAAGGAACTGGCTTCTGACAGCACCTCTATGCTTATCTTTCAAGCCTTGAGAAGGCAGAGAAGGGATAAGTGTGGAGTCCATCTCTTTTATGTATTTAAAGAAAAAAAGTGTTCCATCAATTAATGACAGTTAATTGCACTTAAGTTCATACCTAGGCAAGCTGTGGAGTAAAATCATCCATCAGTGGGTTTGTCACTGCACACTGGAAATTATGATGACTTAGTAAAGAGCTAATTATGTCAGATCAATTACAGAGCCTCTTGTGATGGAGTGGAATGGTATAGGCATGGCTGTGGAGGAGTTGCCTGCCACGCAGCTGGGCCTCATGGACAAGCTTTGTTCTCCTCGGGTTGTTGGGATTGCAGGTCCATCCTGCAGGAGGCTGTAGCTGGTTAGGGAAGACTCAGCCTGAGTCTGGTGGTTGCCCACCCACCGGCGATGTGAGTCTCCCAGTCACTACCCTGCAATCTGTCTTATCTGTGACCTGAGAATGTGCCTGAGAGTTTATTTACTGGGGCTGCGTGGTATCCCGATGTAACCACAAGCTCTGAAGTCACTGGCCTGGACACAAATTTCAGCTGGGTGACCTTGGGCAAGTTATTTGATTGTGTTGTGCTTCCATTTCCTCATCTGTAAAGTGGGGCCAATAATAGCTCTATTCCATGGGATTGTTGTGAGGATTAAGTGAGCTAATTTTTATAAAGCAGCAGGCACAGTATCTGGATCATAGTATATATTCAATAAATAATTTAGCATAATGTCATCGTTATTATTATTATATCATCATGAGTGCCAAAGGACAGCGCTTCCATCCTGGGATAAAAATTGACAAGTCAAATCTCTCTAAAAAATATTAGAGTAATGGCTCTTCAGACTCAGAGTGAAGATAAAAATGATTAAATAATTTATTCAGAGTCCAGAAATGAGCTACAGAGAAACAAAATAAGAAAAGCCAGGGAAGGAGCACATAAGTCAGGAGGAGACCCAGGGAGCTCGGGGAAGATCATCAATGAACGCTCCTTGTAAAAGAGCAAA
Organism: Mandrillus leucophaeus; assembly: GCF_000951045.1. Taxonomy (NCBI): domain Eukaryota; kingdom Metazoa; phylum Chordata; class Mammalia; order Primates; family Cercopithecidae; genus Mandrillus; species Mandrillus leucophaeus. Next base: position 278,719 of record NW_012106775.1, read on the forward strand.
TGAGAGGTCTCTTGTAGCCCCACGGCACCAAAAAGCACCTGCCCAAAAGGCAAACCTTCAGGGCGACCACTGGGTTCAAATCATTGTCCACACTCAATCCAGTCCAACTCAACACACACTTCTTAAGACATGCCACAGTAAAGTCCCCTTCAGCTAGGGGCAAAAAGTGGTTTTGAAAGAATCTGGCTGGGTGCAGTGGGTCACATCTGTATTCCCAGTACTTTGGGAGGCTGAGATGGGCAGATCACGAGGTCAGGAGTTCGACACGAGCCTGGCCAGCATGCTGAAACCCCGTCTCCACTAAAGATACAAAAAATTAGCCAGGCATGGTGACACGCACCTGTAATCCCAGCTACTCAGGAGGCTGAGGCAGGAGAAATGCTTGAACCTGGGAGGTAGAAGTTGCAGTGAGCCGAGATTGCTCCATTGCACTCCAGCCTGGGCAACAGGGCAAGACTCTGTCTCAGAAAAGAAAGAAAGAAAGAGAGAAAGAAAGAGAGAGAGAGAGAAAGAAAGAGAGAAACTGAAAAAACTAGCCCAGGTCCAGAGATGAGCAACCAAGAGATTTGTAAGGAGGGAGATAGCTCGTAGTGAAAAGACTAGAGTGCTTACCTGTGGGAAGAAGAGAAAAGCATGGGTAATTTGCCATGCCTTCAAGTCGGTAAATATTCTGAGGACAGAACAAGTGGTGCGCCATGAATGAGGCCGAACCATGGACTGCAGTGGTCTCGAGACCTAACTGTCCTCACCTCCCATCTGCCTGGCTGTCGTCCATCTACCCACCACGTCCAGGAACATGTGTCCGGGAAGAGATAGAGTCTCCAAGGCTGGGAAGATTTGGCTTTGAGCCTTAGAGGGCTCAGCCTCAGTTGAGAGGTATCCCAGAGTGCAGCTCCCCAGACCTGTACTGAGCTAGGAGCAGGAAAAGCAAGTTCAAGTCTGGGCCCTGCCTCTAACTTTCTGTGTGTCCTTGAACAAGTCACTTTACTTCTCTGAGTCTCATTTTCAAGCCTGAATATTTTGAAATTCTTTTTTTTTTTTTTTTTTTTTTTTTTTGAGACGGAGTCTCGCTCTGTCGCCCAGGCTGGAGTGCAGTGGCCAGATCTCAGCTCACTGCAAGCTCCGCCTCCCGGGTTCACGCCATTCTCCTGCCTCAGCCTCCCGAGTAGCTGTGACTACAGGCGCCTGCCACCTCGCCCGGCTAGTTTTTTGTAGTTTTAGTAGAGACGGGGTTTCACTGTGTTCACCAGGATGGTCTCGATCTCCTGACCTCATGATCCACCCGTCTCGGCCTCCCAAAGTGCTGGGATTACAGGCTTGAGCCACCGCGCCCGGCCAATATTTTGAAATTCTATATCACAGTCCTATCAAAAATTCACAAAGTTCCTCACTGCTTCCTGAATTAAAGAGTTAGTCCCTCAGCCCAACATAAGGGACCCTCTGCCAACTAGCTGCAACCCCCCTAAGTCAATACTGAATATCCAATACCACCCTATTATGCCAGATTTCCCCCTGTCTCTACCCCTGCTACCTTTGCCTGGAACATCCAGCCATCTTTACTCAACATTTAATGAGCACTTATTGTAAGACTACGTGTGCCAACTCTACAACAAGCATGGGGGGTACACAGGGCCCGCTGATGTCACACAAGCACCTTTGTGCAAATTAGAAAACGGTCTGGTTGCAGGCCTGTACCAAGTGCACAGTTGACTAATGGCCTTCATCCCCTGCTCACTTCCTTAGCCAGGCTTCCTCTCCCAGTGCATAACCTATACAACTGTACACTGCAGCCCTGGAGATACAAAGTTAAGATACAGACACTGTCTTAGGGAGTCTGTAAATAGAAACATAAGCTAACACAGTACAAAGTGATAAGGACTATGAGATCAGTAGCAAAGGAGAAGGGCATCTAACCCAGGCTGAGGACTCAGAAAGGGTTTTTTCAAAAGAGGTCACTTCCGGCCAGGTGTGGTGGCTCACACCTGTAATCCCAGCACTTTGGGAAGTCCAGGCAGGTGGATCACGAGGTCAGGAGTTCAAGACCAGCCTGACCAACATGGTGAAACCCCGTCTCTACTAAAAATTCAAAAATTAGTTGGGCGTGGTGGCGTGTGCCTGTAATCCCAGCTACTCAGGAGGATGAGGCAGTAGAATCGCTCGAACCCTGGAGGCGGAGGTTGCATTGAGCCAAGAAAAAAAAAAAAGGTCACTTCTGTTAAATTCAAAGGACAAGTAGTAGGGAGGAGGTAGACAAAGAGAATGGGATTAGAATGGTAAATTTTTAATGTTACGTCTATTTTACCACCAAAAAAAAAAAAAAAAAAAATTCTAACTAAGAGAGTAGGAAGGGTGTCCTAGGCAAAGGGAACAGAATGTGCAAAAGTATTTGCATGTGGGGAGAGGCAGGATGTGAAACTGAGTAGGGGAGTGAGGCCCAGATTATGAAGTTCTGCTGTATGTGTTAAGTTCAGGAATTTGGACTTCACCCTGGAAATTGCAAAGAGGCATTAAAGGAGCAGTTTTATGATGTAGTCTGGTCACCTTGAAAGCCATGTAAAAGGATGGCTGGGGGGGTCACACAGGAAGCATCAAGATGTCCTGGGTGAGGACATTATATCACCCAGGCAAGGCGTGGTGACAGCCTGGTTCCAGGCAGCGATGTGTACGGAGGGGCTGGGTGAGATAAATATTAAGGAGGGAAAACTCCACAGGACTTTGGGGGTCATATGTAGGGCTGGAGTACAAGGGAAGGGATTAGGACAGCTGAGTTGTGGTCCTGCCGCTTCCTCAAGGGAAGGACAGTAAGGGCCAGAGTTGAGGGAGGGAAGGGAAGGATGAGTTCAGCTGGGAAGTCAGTGGATTTTGAAGTGGCTGAGAAATATCTACAAAGAAATGTGAGTGGGCACTGAATGTTTGGAACCAGGGGTCAAGAGATAGGTATGGACCAGGACTAGAGAGTCATCAGTGTAGACGTGGGCATGGAAGCTGTGGGTATAGATGGTGCCTGCCAGGGAGGTATATGGTGTGAGAAGAACAGAGGCCAAGGGTGGTGCCATGGAGGATTGGGACAGGGAAAGAGGAGTCTGAGGGCGCTGGTCTGCTAAGCCCAGGGTTTCCACAGCAATCATTCCCCTTCTCTCCTGGCCAAAATCCTTACCATTCTTATTGCCCATGTCACTGGCTACCTTCTCTCAATGCCCTTTCCTTATTCACTTCCTCCTTGCCAACAACCTGATATGCTCTCGCCTTTCTTTTAATCCCCAGAGCACTTAATTTTTACTTCACATGTGACACTTTCTCTGGTCAGCCATAGACTCCACTTCCTGTCTTCCTCCTGCTCAGTAGTTACTGCAGGGCCTCCTGTATGGTCACCTCTCACCAACTCAACAAGCCTGGTACTCGTGTCAGTAAATATTTGTTGAATTGAATGAAATGGATGTGACCATCGAAAGGGATTCTAAGATTTCCATTCCTGGAGATGGCTGACCTTTTGTCTAGAATTGTTTAGACTAGCACTATCTGATAGAAATGTAATGTGTGTCACACATGTTAATTTTACATTTTCAAGCAGCCACATTGGAAAAAAGTACAAAAGAAACAGGTGAAATTAATTTTTTTTTTTTGAGTTGGAGTCCTGCTCTGTCACCCAGATTGGAGTGCAGTGGCGTGATCTCGGCCCAAGCAACCTCTGTGGCCTGGGTTCAAACTATTCTCCTGCCTCATCCTCCTGAGTAGCTGGGATTACAGGTGCCCGCCACCACGCCCAGCTAATTTTTGTGTTTTCAGTAGAGACGGGGTTTCACCATCTTGGCCAGCCTGGTCTTGAACTCCTCATGATCCATCCGCCTTGGCCTCCCAAAATGCCGGGATTACAGGCGTGAACCACCATGCCCAGCCATGAAATTAATTTTTAATAATAGTCATTGGCCGGGCATGGTGGCTCATGCCTGTAATCCCAACACTCTAGGAAGACGAGGCAGATGGATCACTTGAGATCAAGAGCTCAAGACCAGCCTAGCCAACATGGTGGAACTCTGTCTCTACTACAAATACAAAATAATAATAATAATAATGGTGGTAGCATTCCCCAGCTACTCAGGAAGCTGAGGCAGGAGACTTGCTTGAACCTGGGAGGCAGAGGTTGTGATGAGCCAAGATCCTGGCACTGCACTCCAGCCTGGGCAACAAAGCAAGTGAGACTCCACCTCAAAAAAAAAAAAAAAAAAAAAAAGTTTTGTGCCACATAAAAGCGTATTAGTCAACAGCAGTCCCATAAGATGATTATACCATATTTTTACTGTAACTTTTCTACATTTAGATATGTTTAGACACACAAATACTTACCCTTATATTACAGTTGCCTACAGTATTCAGTACAGTCACATGCTGTACAGGTTTGTAATCTAGGAACAAGTGGCTGTACCATACAGCTTAGGTTCAAGCACCTTTTATACTTGACAGGACAGAATCCTGCCCAGACCGGCAAGAAGAGGGTGATCCATCGGAAAAGTGGAACTGGTCACCCTTTTTTTTTTTTTTTTTGAGACAGGGTATAGCTCTGTCGCCCAGGCCAGTATGCAGGGGTTTGTGTTAGTTCACTCTACGACGTTAGCATGATGAAATCACCTATCATTGCATTTCTTAGAACATAGCCCCGTCATGAAGTGACACATGACTATTTTATTTAATCTAATATATTCAAAATACTATCATTTCAACATATAATCAGTGAGATAGATTACATTATTTTCTTTTCATAAGTCTTCAAAATCCTGCATGTGTTTTATTACACTTACAGCACATCTCAATTTGGACACTAAATTTTCATCAGAAATATTTGACCCATTTTTAGATTTCATAAAAACTAGAGATTATAAAATAGATTGACATACCCAAGTTGTTCTAAATAGACTTAAACATTTTCTAATTACTGAATCAAGTATCTGTTCTTAAATTTCAATGAACTGAGCTTAAATGAAATTTGAAATCTCATTCCTCAGTCACAGTAGCCACTTTTTATTTTACCTTTTTATTTTATTTTATTTTATTTTTTTGAGACAGGGTCTCACTCTGTCACCCAGCCTGAGGCTGGAGTACAGTGGTGCGATCTCAGCTTACTGCAGCCTCAACCTCCTGGGCTCAAGTGATCCTCCCAACTCAACCTCCCAAATAGCTGGGACGACAAGCGCACACTACTGTGCCTGGCTAATATTTGTGTTTTTTGTAGAGTTAGGGTTTCACCATCTCGAATTCCTGAGCTCAAGGGATCCACCCACCTCAGCCTCCCAAAGTGCTGGGATTACAGGTGTGAGCCACAGCACCTGGCCCCCACAGTAGCCACATTTTAAATGCTCAGTAGCCTGAAGTGGTTAGTGGCTGCTGGATCTAGACACATAGGCCACTGACTCTGGGTGGGGCCCTCTGGTTTTTACAATTCAATGGTGTGTTAATTGGGCTCCTCTAATCTCTTTAAAAGTTATACTCCCAACAGGAGTTGCTAAATTCCAGCTCCTTTCTCCCCTTGGCCTGGTGCTGCTGGGTCTGTGGTGGAAACAGACCTGGAAGACCTCCATCAGGCGGTGCAGAGAGCCCCCTGCCTAAGTTCTGTTCCATTGCTCCAAGTGAGCTCTGTATCGCCCCCTCCTGGCCAAGAAAGCATAAGCGGTGCCAACCCATGCTGGACCGTGGCCCTTAGATTAGATTTCACAGCAGGTTAGGGCTGCCCTTTCCAAATAGCTTAAATTCACACGTACAGCAATGAAAACACTACTCTATCAGGCTGACCTCCTGGCATTCCAGCACAAGGTTAAATGGTCTGTGGTTTTGTTATTTTCTCCTTTATGTGGCTGAGTAGGTTTAAAAAAAAAACTGCATTACAAGAAAGGGGGAGGCCGGCGTGGTGGCTCACACCTGTAATTCCAGCATGGGAGGCCGAGGCGGGTGGATCACCTAAAGTCAGGAGTTCAAGACCAGCCTGGCCAACATGGCAAAACCCTGCCCCTACTAAAAATACAAAAAATTAGCCGGGTGTAGTGGCAGGCACCTGTAATCCCAGATACTTGGGAGCCTGAGGCAAGAGAATCACTTGAATCTGGGAGGCAGAGGTTGCAGTGAGCCAAGATCACACCACTGCACTCCAGCGTGGGCGACAGAGCGAGACTGTCTCAAAAAAAAAAAAAAGAAGAAGAAAGGGGAAAACACAGAGAGCATTGCCATGTTACCAGGTTTGTCCCCTGCAGAGCTGCCTGACAGCACTCACAGGCTGCCCAGCATCCCCAGCCCTGCACTCAGCCTCTCAGAGGCCCCTTCCACTGTTTCACTGTCCTGACAGTGGGGACCACCCCTACGGGAGCCAGAGGTCGGGGGTACCTGGCCACCAGCCCACAGCGTTGACATCTATGTAGTTGATGACAGTAGAGGGAGGTGGGCAAGATGACTCGGTCCCCAGGTAAAAATCAAGAAAGAGTTATGGCTGTTTGGCTGTTTTGAGCTACAATGAGCATTTCAGCCTTTACTTATGAGTCCCCGCTCAGCCATGGGACCAGACCCTGGCACAGTGACCGAGTCAGCCAGTCTGACTCTCCCAGCTGCTGTCACTTCGGCTACCCTGGTCTGGCCTGGCGAATTGATGGGGAACTCAGACCCATGGATGTAGGCTGAGGTGGGTAGGAGGCAGAGAGGAGGTAGGAGGAGGATTTCCTCCCCTGGATGGCTTGTTGCCTTCTCTTTGGGCCTTATCAACCCACACGTGTGTGTTGAATGCTAAATATGCTCAGCTATTAAAAATGCAGGAGATGAGCCTGCTGCTCCAGGAGGAAAATGAGCCAAAGCAAAAGAAAAATCAGCAGGCTCCCTGGCCTCCCGTGCGTGCCCTGCAGCAGGTGGGGGAGGGCTCCCTCTCCCCAGGTAGGCGGGGCTCCTCTGCAAATGCTTGGAATTACCAGGCGGGTCCTCCCAGAGTGACTGGGGCTGAGGGAGTGGAAGTGCTCTGGAAGTCTTCCCAGCGCTTTATGGAGAGGGAAGCGATCACTGAGAGGCCCCGGCCAGACGCCTGTGGGAGAAACTGGGCGGCTTATCTCTTCCTGCCTGGTGCTGGCATGAACTGGGGGCAAGACCAAGGCTCAGGATTGATGGCTCCCTGAAGACACAGGGAGTCATCTCAGGCTGTGAAATACGAGCAACCCGAGGAGCCGCAGACACTGCAAGGGCCCTACCCCTGTGACTGCCCTGCATTCCTCAGCAGGATTCTTGCAGTCGCCTCTCCCTGGCCTCCTTGCCCCTCGCTCTGCCCATCCTCCAGTCCACCCCGCACACCCCACCAGAGTGATGTGAGCCCCTGCTCTGCCCACAACTCTTTGGTGGCTTCCACTTGTCTGCCTACAGAGTAGAAGTTTAATGTTTTTGTAATGGACTTCAGGGGGAAGGGGAAAGAGAGGGTGGGGAGGTAGACAGACCAGAATATTCAAGCATCTGGGGGCTGCAGGCAGGGGCATAGTGTCCCTTCCAGGACAGGGAGGCCATGGGAATTTAAACGTGTAAGTGCTGCCTGCTCACTGGGTTTTCAGATGAGCAAAGGTAAGGACAATGGACAGCTCCTTGGGTGTAAACTGCAGCCAAACTTGTGAAGTCACAGAAGTGCTCAGAAATAGGGAATCCAGCCTAGGGAGGGAAAGTAAGACCAAGATAGCTGGGGAAGGAAGAAAATGGCCTGAAGCGGCCAGGCGCTGTGGCTCACACCTGTAATCCCAGCGCTTTGGGAGACCGAGGCGGGCGGATCACTTGAGGTCAGGAGTTCAAGACCAACGTGGTGAAACCCCATCTCTACTAAAAATACAAAAAAAAAATTAGCTGGGCATAGTGGTGTGTGCCTGTAATCCCAGCTACTCGGGAGGCTGAGGCACAAGAATTGCTTGAACCTGGGAGACAGGTTACAGTGAGCTGAGATTGTGCCACTGCACTCCAACCTGGGCAACACAGCAAGACTCCATCTCAAAAAAAAAAAAAAAAAAAAAAAAAAAACGGCCTGAAGGAAAGAAGAGGGATGAGCCACAGAGATTAGTAACCATGGTCCTTTGTGGCTGCATAGCTCATTATGATTTTTAGATGTTTTCATAGCCCAATCCTTTATGAGCCTAAAGACTATTTTGTGATGAAGATAAGAAAACAGAGGCCCAAAGAGATGAAGTGATGGGCTGAGATTACATACACAGTGGGACAGCAGAGGAGCTGAGACTTGATCCCTGGCCTTCTGGCTTCCAGTGCTGCAATAAAGAGCACTACCCTCAATATTGCCTGACGTCAAGCCCATTCTGCCCTTCATTTTGTGGAATGACCTGGGGCAACCTTTCTCAGCCTCAGGCTTCACATCTATGAAATTGGGGGTGGAGATTAAACACGGTATTGCACGTGAGTGCATAACTCACTGCTCACACGTGGTAGGTGTGCAGCATGTGCCGCTATGAGCGCACACTTCACCTTTATCATCGCCCAGTCTCTTCTCAGAAGAGGAGAGGCAGCACAGCCCGATCCCCACCTAAAGCATTTGTTCTTACCGAGCATTGGTGGGGTGCCAGTTTGGTTTTTATTGTGTTATGTGATTTAACCTCCACCGAGAACATTAATTCATTCATCAAACATTTATCGAGCCCTTCCTAAATGCTAGATAATGTATAGGCTGCTGGGATAATTCCAGAGCAACATGTGTACTGGGACGGGGTTCCCATTGTCAGACAGCTCACAGTCTGGTCAGGACACATAGATGTAGAAATAAAACCTTGCCATAGGACATGATGAGTGCAGCAGAAACACCCAGGAAGGAACAGCAGGCACTGGGAGAGAAGAGGCTGTTTCCTCCGGATCTGGACAGATGGGGGAGTGTTCACCCGGAGAATGGGGGAGGGCACACCAGCAGGAGAGCCCGGCCCACGGAAAGGCACAGAGCCAGGCCGGAGCACTGGTGTTCAAGAAGTAAGAAGTCCAGAGAGGCTAGGGGAGAAGGTGGCTGGGGCAGGAGGGGTGGGGTGGGCCAGGCTATGAAGGTGGTACTTGGACCTCTGGGCCATGGGCCACCCACAAAGCCTTTCATGGTCAGATTTGCATTGGTAGCTGAGTGCAAACAGATTAGAACACACAGAAAGGCCAAGCCGGAAAGGTTGCAAGCGATGCTGAGGCCTGGACCTTTTAACAGCTGTTTAAGAGGTGGACTTTAGTCAGATTCACTTGTGAGTGACTGAATGTCGGGGAAGAGTCGGTTTTTAAATGGATGCTGATGTTAACATAGTTTTTCGGTTGTTGTTGTTTTTGTTTTTGTTTGTTTGAGACAGAGTCTCCCACTGGCTTGTAGACGGGAGTGCAGTGGCACGATCTCAGCTCACTGCAGCCTCCATCCCCTGGGTTCAAGCAATTCTCCTGCCTCAGTCTCCCGAGTAGCTGGGGTTATAGGCATACACCACCCGGCTAATTTTTGTATTTTTAGTAGAGACGGGGTTTCACCATGTTGGACAGGCTGGTCTCCAACTCCTGACCTCAAGTGATCCACCCACCTCAGCCTCCCAAAGTGCTGGGATTACAGGCCTGAGCCACCGCACCCGGCCTGATGTTGCTAACATAGAGTTTAAAAAAGAAAAAGTCTATTTAATTTGGGACAAAGAATATTCTGAGTTTGCTATAGGTCAGTGTGAAGACTAAACTTTTTTTTTAATATGGCAAAAATGCCATTCAAAATAAACGCTTGAAGGTTTAAAAAGAAAATGTGCTTTGTTTTCTGGATGGAGGTGGTTCAGGTGCAAGGCTGCCTGGCCAGAACTGGATTCTAATACCAAAAAAGGAAAAAGCAGAGTGAGTGAGTGATGCCCAGGGGAGGGAAGGTGCTCCTGGGGGCTTTTCCTCTGGCAGGAAACTGGGAGCAGCAGGTGTCAGGGTACCTGGCCAGAAGCTGGAGCACTGATAAGTAGCCTGGGATGCTTTGCCTTTTCCTTATCTCTCAGCGTGCTCAGAAAAAGCTTCTTGAAGGCCAAAGGCTTAGGATGGCAGCCCAGGGTCTCTGCTCAAGGTGCCAGCTCCCAGCCTTCCTGGCAGGGGGATGGAAGGTGTTCTGTAAGGAGTTGCCCTGTCTCCCCTTGGGTCAGTGTTTCCTCCAGCACTGTTGGGACACAGTAACTGTCTGGGCTGTACTGGCTGGAAGGCACTGCAGACAGAGCAGCTTGCAGCTCGAACAGCAGGAACCAATGACCTCTGGTGGCTGCCGAGGGGAGCACTCCCGCTTGTTGCTCCAGAGCGGAGCCTGTTCTGGGCCAGTGCTGGGTGGGGACAGGGTACTTGGGGCTCTGCCTCACCCTGCACCAGCGCTCCCTGCAGAATCAAATTGCCTCCTAATCTCTACATTCTCAATTCCTATCCTCCCAGGCTCTGATACCATTTCCTTATTGATGTGAATTTCAATGGCCATTCATTGGAATTGTGTGGCTCTTCGTTCTCATTTGCGGAGGAAAGGCACTGAGCAGGTGCAGTTGATTAGGTCTAGGGTTATCCTTAAAACTCTCCTGGACTCTACCCAAGGCCACACTACTGTAGGCACAGCTGGTCCCAAAGGCAGCCTGTGCAGCATCATATCCCCTACTGCATGAGGGTTCGATTTTTTCTTTTTATCTTCTCCTCTTCTCTGACTTGCTGACTTTTTCACAGTCCTAGGGCACTAGGACTCCTCAGGAATGTCAGGACACTTAGCACTCCTTATTCACCCAGCAGGTTTGGAGACCACCTTCTGCTCATGCCCTGGGAAGCTGTGAATAACAGAAGTACAAGAGAGACTAACAGACCAGCAGGGAGACCTGCACTGGGGCCTCCTGCTTTCAGAAAATTGGAGCAGCCTAGAGGGGGGCTCATAGAGTTATTTCTCTGGAAGGCATCTTTGAACCAGCAGAGAGCCCCAATGCCTAATATACTTCAGGGTTGCAGGAGACAATATGTTTGTGCCTGAGGAGGCTGGAGTTCCTCCTTACTCCTCTTCCAGAATGTCCTATCCAGATGGGTCCTTTAACCCCTAGTCCAGGCTTAGGCAGCGTCTGGAATACTAGAGATGGAGAAGCAGGTGGGCTTGTGAAGTAGGGCTGACAGGTCCTGGAAAAGGGTCATTGAATCTGGCCCCACCTCATTCTGCCTTTCTTCCTCACTGCCCCACCCAGAAGGAGTCCTCTAATCTGCATGAATGTGGAAGGCTGCTGCTCCCACCCTGTGCTGGTGCTTCTGCCTCCACCCTGTCCACCCCTCCTTCCATGGTGGGACCAGAAGGGACTAAGGAAGCAGAAGTTTTGTGATGGTGACCATGATTTGCACCCCACATATATACCCTACAAGTATAAGGTGGATGAGGGCAGATGCTGGGATCCTCTGTGCCCTTTTTGTTTAGTTACAGTTTATTGAGAGTCTGCTATGTGCCTGGCACTATGCTAGGCACTTGGTATCTATTACCTCACTTAATCACTTCAAATATCTCTTGTTATCTTCGTTTGACTGATAAGAAAACTGAGGCCTGAGATAAGTTAGGCAGGGCAGCCACATATGTTTGTATGGGCTTTGCACTGCGTGAGGCCACCCCACCAAGGCAGGAAAGTGAAAGCAGTGCTCACTCCTTACTAGGCCAGCTGTCCTCTTTCTCATTCTTAGAGTCCTAATAGGCTCACTGAGGCCCTGAAACAGGGTAGCCAGAAGGCTGTGATACTGTAATGCATCCAGCAACAGAAAAGGCAGGATTTGAGTCTAGGTCGGTCTGATTTGAAAGCCTATATTTCTAAACCTTATCCTCAACCATCTTCCAACACTCCACATTCTATAAATTTGCCAGAATATTGACAAGGCACAGACCTTCAATTCAGTCATACTTGTTCTCACTGGTTTTATTTGATTTGCTTCTGGCCGTTTTTACAATTCTTCCAAGTCAGCTTGTTCATTTTTCCTCCCACCTAACTGACTCGGGAGGAAATCCCACATCATTCTTCACAGCAGCTAATCATCTCTTAACCCAGTTGAGGAGGAAAGTCTTAGCCCATCGTCCAAGTCACTGATGAAGACACTATGACCTTCTTGGCCGGCAGTGGGTCCCTGTCGAGCTCTGCATGGTACCACTCTAGACTGAAATTGAGCCCTGCCAGCCCATTTTTCTTTTGTCTCTGCTGCCAGCACCACTCACCTGATAGCTGTGTGGTCTGACCACATTTCCCCAGTTTACTGAAGGTGTGTTACATGGGAGAGAATCCAAAACTGTGCAAAGGCCAGGAGAGATTAGACACTATGCCTCCTCTCTAACCACGAGGCCTGACACTCAGCCACAGAATAATATTAGATTTATCTGGCAGATGTTCTTATTTACCATGCTCTGTGGTTGAATACCTGTTTTCTGTTTGCTAAAGATGTTTACAGATAGGTCTTCTGAAAGTTTTCCCAATATTTTTCCAGACACACACGCAAAAATACCATTTATTCACTTGTCAGGATTTATGCAGTATCAACTGTATCTGTCATACCACGGTAGGAGGACTTTGTATCTCTGTTATTTACCCTGATTCTTAGTGATTGCCTGCCCCTCAGCCTTCTCGAATCTCCCAAGTATTTCTTCAACTTAAAGAATTTAGATTGGATATAAATAATTTCCTCATAGTAGCCGCCAAAAAACATCCAAGAGAGCCAAATTGAATTCCTTCTCCAAGGGCATTTTAAAAGAGGGTAAATTCCTTTTTATTTGGGATGACTTAATGCTATCACTGCTTGGAAGCCAAGAGGCTGGGTGATATGGCCCTTCTAAGGCTCTGCCAGTGAGTCAGAGATTCTTAAATTTCTGCCAGGCCAGCAGCATAAGCACATAGGCTTTTGTCGAAGGAATTGGTGGAGGAAATCAGACAGCTGAGAACTCTCATCACACACAAAACCCACAGCACAAATACCATATGTCTTCAGGCTCCTGCCTGTCAAATTCATCTTTACCCTGCTCTGGTAAGTGAAGAACGGCTGGCAATAATTTCTGCAGACCTAGAGACATTCTGAACCATTCTCTTAAGGCATATCTGTTGATAATCAAAGAATAGATCATGATCACCAGGAAAGTGTAGCTGGCAGAAGGGCAGCTGGCCCTGCGGCACATTGGTGGCTCTTGCAATGGCACCGTCATGAGTCTCCACCTCTGTTCTTTTGCAGACATCACTGGGCAGGGAGGGGAATCTGCTTGATGCCAAGAGAACCATGTTTCTTAAAGCCAGAGGACCCGCCTTGATCTAGAAAGATAAATTCAGACAGGCCAAGCACAAAGGAAGAAGACGTGGGCAACTAAAGCAGCACAAAAGAAACAGAGGTAGATATCGCCCCCATGTAGCAAGGGGGATGAGGGAGGGTGTTCTCGGCATTGGGTTCCTTTCCCAGGACCGAGACAAAGGTTCAGAGATGATGAGGAGAGAACTACTCCCAGTATATTAGACACAGCAGGGGAACAGGCTGCAGCCCTGAGCTCCCTGAAAGAGTTCATCCCAAGCGAACAAAACAGGCATTATGAAAGCAGCAGGGGGAGAGTGGGGACTCATCTTTCCCTTTCAAACACTGCTCCACAAAGAAAGGACAATCGTAAGTTGATAAATGCAACTAATTGTGCAACTTTGGAAAGGGTGAACATGCATCCTTTAGACTGAAGAGAAAGGAACTTTGAACGGCTTTGGCTAAGCTCGGGGGTAACTGCCAGGCTTGTTTGTCACCTAAGCAAACAGCGTAATAAATTGCTGAGTCACCCATCAGGCTCTTGCCAACTCACCACCCCCTCCCAGGTCTCACCACCTGCACATGGAGGTGTTACTGTGATTAGACACAAAGAAGATGGGAGATGCCCATACTGTGAAAGCAGGGGTTAGAACCTTTTGGCTTCTTTCCAAATGGAAAAAAAGTCAAACCTGTCATTCAGGGTCCACAGCCATCTGGAAGAGGCATGCCCAAGGCTGGGACACTTTCCTGGCTGGGGAAGGTGACAGCAGAGGAAGTAAGGGGAATGCATACGGGGACAGTGAGAGGAAGCAGAGGACAATTCCAAGATGCTGGCTTCCCTGTGACTGCGCTGTCCCCCTCTCTGCAGCATAGGCACACGTGGGATCTGTGCGTATGGGAGGTAGGGGGTGGGGCTCTTAATAGGCTCTTATGAGGCTGGGCGCAGTGGCTCACACCTGTAATCCCAGCACTTTGGGAGGCCGAGGTGGGTGGATCACGAGGTCAGGGGTTCAAGACCAGCCTGACCAACATGATGAAACCCCATCTCTACTAAAAATACAAAAATTAGCTGGGCGTGGTGGCGGGCGCCTGTAATCCCAGCTACTCAGGAGGCTGAGGCAGGAGAATTGCTTGAACCCGCGAGGCAGAGGTTGCAGGGAGCCGAGATTACACCACTGCACTCCAGCCTGGACAAAAGAGCGAGACTCCATCTAAAAAAAAAAAAAAAAAAAAAAAGGTAGGCTCTTATGTCAGCTGGATCTTTTTGCTCAAGAAGGATCATCTCTGGGATTGGCTTTCCAGATTCTGTGGCACTGTCCTGTGACCGTTTCCTCCTTTGCTCTCTCAGTTCAGGACCTTGGGGCTGTTGCCAGCTGTAGTGAAGAAAGACTGGCCCGATGGCTGGCATGTATACTGGGGAAGAGGATGGCAAGGTCAAATGCCTTTCCCGCCATCACTCAGCTGCCTGCTTCTGTGTCTTCTCAGTCCAGGCCAAGGCAGGTTCCCTTCAAGAGAAAACCCAAAGGTTTTGAGGGAGAGAAGGGATACCAAAGAAAAAGTATCAGGGACGGCTCCAGGTTCTCCTCCTTCACTCTTCTAAGCCCTTCCCCATTAGCTAATGAACACCCTTAGAACACACCCAAAAGAGCTCAGTCTCCCTTCTCTCCTCCTGCTAAGTCCTTTTACCTAACATCAGAGGTGTTTACTCAGTGGCCCAGCTCCTTACCGACTCACCTGGTCTTTGAAATCTTTGAAACATTCATGATCAGACTTTTTTCCCCAACGCTTCCCATTCTTCAATCCAGAGGACTGCACACCAGGCTGTCTTTCCTGTTTCTGATGGGCTCCAGTTTCGCATCCAGCTGAGTTCTGGAAGCATTGACAGTAGAGTATGAATGGGCCATACTCATTATATAGTGGAAAAAATTCCAAATTAGGAGACAGTCACAGACATTAGCTGGCCTGGCCCAAGCTCAGTTATACACAGTTGGGAAGGAGTGTCACCAAAGAGATGAGTCAACTGGCACAGTTCCAAATGTTGGGACCTGGTGCACCTGTGCTCGTGTGGCTGCCTTAAGGAGCACATTCAATGCCAGACATTGACTTTAGAGGAGAAACGCAGACTGTGCTGTGAGCATTTGAGGGCTGCTTGACTTGTTTTTTTTGTTTTTGTTTTTGTTTTTTGAGGCGGAGTCCTGCTCTGTCGCCAAGCTAGAGTGCGATGGCACGATCTCGGCTCACTGCAACCTCCGCCTCCCAGGTATAAGCGATTCTCCTGCCTCAGCCTCCCAAATAGCTGGGATTACAGGCATGCGCCACCACACCCGGCTAATTTTGTATTCTTAGTAGAAATGGAGTATCACCATGCTGGTCAGGCTAGTCTTGGACTCCTGACCTCAGGTGATCCACCCGCCTCAGCCTCCCAAAATGCTGGGATTACTGGCGTGAGTCACCATGCCCAGCTGGTTTTTTAAATGTATTTCCATTTGTACAGTTGCTCTGGATTATTCTATCCCAGGCATCATATCTTTGTCTGCTGAAGGCCTGAGGGCCTAACATCTACATAGGGCATTTTTCACAGAAACTAGAGGCATTATATTAACTCGTACCAGCTCATGCAACAAGAACTAGATCTGCAACTTGCAAGTTCTAATTTCCTTTCCTGAACTAACTTGGCTTCACAAAGAAATATTAATACATCACAGAGGGCTGCCCAGGTACTAGAGCACCTTCTCTTCTTACTAGCTGTCCGTGTGTTCATATCAACACTTGAAGTTTGATTTTTTTCCCTAAAGAAATAAAAGTCAACAGATCAGAACAAGGGTGAGAAATTAAATCAATAAATCTTTTTGAACAGAACAGATTCTTCTAATTTTCTTTTTTCCAAGACAGGGTCTCACTGTGTCACCCATGCTGGAGTACAGTGGTGCAATCCTAGCTCTCTGCAGCCTCAAACTCCTGGGCTCAGGTGACTCTC
>NW_012106775.1:295323-305080 GCF_000951045.1 Mandrillus leucophaeus
TCAAACTCCTGGGCTCAGGTGACTCTCCTGCCTCAGCCTCTCATGTAGCTGGAACTATGTGTGTCCACCAACGTGCCCAGCATATATATATATATTGTGTGTATATATATACACATACACACACATACACATATATATGTTTGGGTTTGGGGGGTGCCAGTGGGGTCAGGGGGCAGTTGAGACAGGGTCTTGCTCTGTTGCTGAGGCTGGAGTGCAATAGCATGATGATAGCTCACTGTAACCTCAAACTCTTGAGCTCAAGCGATCCACCTGCAGCATCCCCAGTAACTAGGGCTACAGGCACATGCCACCATGCCTGGCTAATTTTTATTTTTATTTTGTAGAGACTGGTCTCGCTGTGTTTCCCAGGCTGGTCTCAAACTCCTAGGCTCAAGCAGTCCTCCCACCTCAGCCTCCGAAAGTGCTAGGATTACAGGCGTGAGCCACCACAACTAGCCACTGATACTTTTTTTTTTTTTTTTGAGACAGAGTCTCACTCTGTCACCCAGGTGGAAGTACAGTGGCATGATCTCAGTGCACTGCAACCTCTGCTTCCTGGGTTCAAGTGATTCTCCCACCTTAGCCTCCTGAGTAGCTGGGATTACAGGCATGCACCACCACCTCTGGCTAATTTCTTTTTTTTGTGGGTTTTTTTCCATTTGTTTGTTTGAGGCAAAGTCTCGCTCTGTCGCCCATGCTGGAGTGCAGTGGCGCAATCTCGGCTCATTGTAAGCTCTGCCTCCTGGGTTCACGCCATTCTCCTGCCTCAGCCTCCCGAGTAGCTGGGACTACAGGTGCCCGCCACCACGCCCGGCTAATTTTTTTTGTTTTTTTTGTTGTTGTTGTTGTTGTTGTTTTGGTTTTCTTGTATTTTTAGTAGAGACAGGGTTTCACCATGTTAGCCAGGATGGTCTTGATCTCCCAACCTCGTGATCCACCCACCTCGGCCTCCCAAAGTGCTGGGATTACAGGTGTCAGCCACCACGTCTGGCCAGTTTCTGTGTTTTTAGTAGAGATGGGGTTTCACCATGTTGGCCAGGCTGCTCTTGTACTCCTGACCTCAGGTGATCCGCCCGCCTCAGCCTCCCAAAGTGCTGGGATTACAGGTGTGAGCCACCACGCCCAGCCTCTGATCTGTATTTTTAAAGTCAGGTTTATTGAGGTATAATTTAAGTTGTAAGAGTTTCGTCATTTGCATTTTTTTTCTTTTTTTTAGTTTGTACATGTAAAACATTTTTAATTGTGGTAAAATACACATAACATAAAATTTACCATCTTAACCATTTTAAATGTACATTTTAATAGTATTACGTACATTCACACTGTTGTGCAACCAATCTCCAGAACTTTTTTTCCATCTTGCAAAACTGAAACTCTATACACTTGTTCAACGGGCATAAAAAAAACTGCCCATTCTCCCTTCCCCCATTCCCTGGCAACCACTGTTCTGCTTTCTGTCTCTATGAATTTGACTACTCCAGGTACCTCATATAAGTGGAATTATACAGTATTTATCTTTTGTGACTGGCTTATTTCACTTAACATAATGTCTTCAAGGCTCCTGCCCGTGTCAGAATTTCCTTCCTTTTTAAAGCTGAATGATGCCACATTTTGCTTTACCCATTCATCCATTGATGGACACTTGGGCTGCTTCCACCTTTGGCTATTGTGAATAATGCTGCTATGAACATGGGTACACAAATCTCTCTTCAGGACCCTGATTTCTGTAACTTGTGGCTTTTTAAATGTGTCAAGGAATAAGCCTAGAAGAATTCTGTATCACCTTGTTTTGCATCTTTTTATCATTTGGAAAAAAATCAGGAATGCAGCCCTAATTTCACCAGGTAATATCTGTCTAGCGTCTTTGTGTGCTCACCCTCAAAGGGCTTCTTGTGCCGTTCTTCAGTGATACGAGAGTGCTTTGAGAATTGCCATTAAATAGAAAGGAGCAGCAGTTCAGCTCTATCTCAGAGATTGAGACACTCTGATCAGGGACAGAACTAGCAGTGGCAGGGTTTGTTACAAAAAAACTGTCATTTTAGTTTCCCCTCACATGAGACTCGAAGCCCCACGTCACCCTTCCCCAGGCCAAGAAGGTACGTGGTCCGAGGGAGAAGTCCGTAATGTCCAGCCACAATCTGTTCCACTGCTCTGTGCCCTTCTCACTGGCAAAGATCTGTAACCAACAGCTGGGATCCTATTTCAAAGTCACAAAAGGGGCAGGGGCTGGAAGGGGGCTAAAATAATTTCATGAACAAGTTGATCAAAGAAATAATCTGTGAATGAATCTTAGAGAAAGGAGAGCCAGCCAGCCAGCCATGTGGACAGATAAGAGTCTTTGCCTGCCAAAAACAGCCCCTCTTTCCCGCCCTACATTGTCTGCAGGAATGTAAAAGCCATATTCTAGATCATTTGGCATTCAAATAGCTAAGTAGGCTTCACTCTCAGCTCAGAGATGACTGGGGAGCCCATGTTAGCATTCTCCCCTCCTGCCAGGAGGAAAAGGAATCCAGCTCAGGGACCAAAGCAAAGCTTATTCATCTCCTCTTTTAAGACCCGGAGATGGAGTTCTCCACAGCCCCCCAGACACAGGTCCTTCAGCGTTAAAGAAGCAGAGAAATCAAATGCACATCCCATACAGGAGAAATAGCAGGGAAGGGGGCTAAGGTGACAGATTCTGAAGAGTGAAGCACACCTTTGTGCTCTGCCTTCTTAAAATTCATCCTCTCACCTGCCAGCCTTGAGAATTGCCTATTTACATAACTAGCTGCCTAAAATGGAATATTGGATAATGCTACATGGCGGCTCACTCAATTTGAGCCCATCCCCAGGATGTGAGAGTGATCCAGAAGCCGTCCGACAGCACGCCATGCAGCACGCTGGCCTGAAGCCATGCCTCCTTGTGGTGTGATCCTGTCAGCACTCCGGAGCTAAGCAGATGTCAGGCCCGATCCGGGCCGGGCTGGGGGACGAGCTGAGCAGTGGGGGGAGGGGGCGTGATTCAGCAGTGGCACACTGTCTTCAGGGGACAAACGGTATCTCTTCCTGAGCTTCACAGCAGGCGCCTTGTTCTGCCCAAGGTGCTGTGTTGGAGACGGCCAACCTATAGGACCCGGGAAGGGGGGAGTTGCAGGATCTATGGGGACAGCTCAGCACGGGCGGTCATCAGTCAGCCCTGATGCCACCCTTGGCACTGTGCCAGCCTCGCATCCCCTGTTGATCCTTTCCAGGGCACAGAACTCTCTCCCATCAAAACTGGATTCATGCTGCTTGCTTATAGAAGGAGTATAAATAAGTGATAAGGAAATGTTCTGATAATGATAAGCGGGTATGGTTCCTCAGCAGACTAGATGTATCAAAGAAGGCAATTGTGCGTGTTTGTTCATTTATTTTTCAGCGTTCCGGTTCCTGTAGTCAGTTTAGAGAAAATTCCTAACCTAGTGAAGGCAGATGGTGCCAATGTCAAAATGAACTCTACAACCACTACTGCAGTTTCTGCCTCCTCCACCTCATCCTCTGCCGTCTCCACCCCTTCTTTAATTAAGCCTGTCCTGATGTCCAAGTCAGTGCCACCTTCACCAGAGAAGATCTTAAATGGCAAAGGAATTCTGCCATCCACCATAGACAAGAAACACCAAAATGGCACCAAAAACAGCAACAAGCCTTACAGGAGACTTTCAGGTATGTGTCAGTGTCATCAGGGTCTGACTCAAGATTAGACTAAAAGGGAGTGGCAGCCATAACCAAGGACTGATGTGCTCTTATCATTAAGCAGGTCTGTTTCATTTTAAGGGGGACGCAGAGTTTACCTGCAAGTAGGAACCCCACCTAAAAACGCAAGGGAAAACCAGGTCTTTTCTTCCCTGGGCAGATGAAGTCCCTCACTCAGTTCAGTGCTTAGTGGGAGTTACCCTAGCAACCTGGGAGGCAGGGTGCTCTGCACCGACCTACTCTGTACATTCCGAGGGTCTTGTGAGCAGGTGATTCTGTGTATCCATATCATGCAAACAGATTGAACTAGCCCTGGCTTCCATAGAAGCTTCACTGCTGGGAAGCTAGACAACACACAGGGATCTCATGGTGCCTCAAGGCATGTGAGGGACAGCCCCGCCAGCAGCTGTGCTGCACAGGCACACACAGCCTCTGTCCTTTGGCCTCAGGAGTTTCCAGGTTGATTCTGCAGTTGGGTTTACAACTGTCTATCCCCCATAATCAGATTGGAATTCCCAAACAGGAACACTAGGGCTGGCACAGCCGGTAGGGTATTGGGACGGTCTCTTGTGGGTCTACTCCTTGGTTGTCTGAGCAGACACTGGGGTGCTGGAAGAGGCACATGGGATGATGGTTATCTGATGGTTATCTTTTAGAGGCACTTATATGGGTAATGTTTGCTTTGGATCTATCTGCTGTAGAACTAAATCTGGCAGTTTTTACTCTCTCCAAAAGACCAGGAGAAGCTATATATTTCATAACTTCTTCACACATCATGGGCACTCCCTGATGGTGGCCAGAGAAAGTAAAATGCAGTGACAGCCACCCTGTGACAGAGAAACTGTCCTCGGGTTAAGCTTGATTTGTAAGCACCCAGGGAATTGTGGGTAATTTTTATTGTCTACTCTGTATTTGTCTGTAGTTCTAGTTTTTCTATCTTTCATCTGTAACTCTTTTAAAAATTATGTCTGAAAAGTCCCTCAGGCCCAAAGCATTCAAATAAAGCAGGTATTGTACCTTGCACATCTTTGCCTGCACTGCTCACCCACTGTCAAGAGAGAAAGGTAGAGCCTGTTGCTCTCCCTAAGCACTGTGGGCCTCACGGTTCGGGCTGGAGTCCCCAGCGCCTGGCTCTTCCTGAATGGAAAGCTCAGTTTCACTCTTTAGAGGTGGTAACAACATCCCCAGAAAATCAGTAGGCGTGGGCACAGTGGCTGGAGGCTGAGGGGTCCTCGCCATAGCAGAAGCACAGCCTTGGCTTCCAGCCTGTAACCCCATCTGAAGTTGTTTGGGGATTTTTCTGCCGCGCGTTGTTTTTGCATTTTGTGAGCTGTCTTGTCTCATTGGGTCTTTTGCTTGTTTCTGCCTCACTTTCACATTTGGCAGCCAGCTCCTACCCCCAGCCAACAGCCTGCTCAGCTCCAGGTCGACATGAGGCGCTGGTGTGGGACCAGGCGCATGCCTGACTCTGACAGACCCAAGAAAAAACACCACACCAGGCAGCCTGGCCAGAAAGGGCCCCGAGCAAACCAGCATCTCCAGGCCTAGCAGGTTTTTTTTCTAAGTGAAGCTAAAAAAAAAGAGAGAGAAAAGGCAGACAAAAAGCAAAAAAGCAGAGAGGCGTTTTGGTAACCAGCCAGGGAATCTGTCTTGGGTATAGAATAGTTTTCTTGTGCACATCATTGGTAACACCATTGCAACCTCCCCATGACCCTCAAAGCTTTGAAAATTGAATACATTCATTTATTATGTTATAATCTGAGCATTATTATATGCTCGGAGTTCACTCCAACAATTTCAGACAGTTTTCTGGCTAGGTAACCTTTTTTGAGTTTGCAGCCATTCAAGGGTCTTAAGAACATACCACCAATTTCTGTATACCCCGTACCACCAGCAGCACTGCTGCCAGTCTCCCCACATGCCCAGAGGGCTGTCATTCCTGCTCTGCAGGACTTACGTGTTTGCTTGGTGCCTTCCAGAAACAGCACAGGCCATCCAAGAGGTGGAATTTTAAAGCCCAAAGGATCCTTAAGAGATCACCTAGCCTGGGCAATGTAGTGAGACCCCGTGTCTACAAAAAAAAAACAAAATTAGGCAGGTGTGGTGGTGCATGCCTCTAGTTCCAGCTGCTCAGGAGGTTGAGCCCAGGAGGTCGAGGCTGCAGTGAGCCTTGTGATCACACCACTGCACTTCAGCCTGGGTAACAGAGCGAGACCCTGTCTCAAAAAATAAAAATGAACAAAAGAGATCACCTCACATTCCCCTCATTTTAAAGGTGAGGACAGCATGATTGTCATCCTGGTGGGGGTGAAGGACCCAAGATGGACATAGAAAGAACAGGCTCCTTAGAAGTAACCTCCACACAAACTGTCCACAGTCAACTGGAAGGCAGGAGCTGGGGAAGCCTGGCCTCTCCGCACAGACATCCTTCATCCCACGAGGGCAGCCTGCCCTGTTTTATTCCCACGTGAAGCATCAGGCCCAGGGCAGTGGGGGTAGGGAGCAGCTGTGAGATTAGCAGGCCCTGCCCTCTCTATACCTTCAAGTTCAGCCTTCTCCCCTGCCCCTGCTTGTAACACTGCCAGAGTGCCCCTCAATCAGGTAAATGGTGTTTGTGGTCAGCGAGGCTGTGTGCAAAGCCTGCACTGAGGGCTTTGTCAAGCGTGAGAGAGGCAGGTCACTCCGACATGTGAAGGAATAATCTTCCACTTACATGGCTAAAACTAGCAGGAAGGCAGGAACTGGAGTCAGGGTGT
Organism: Mandrillus leucophaeus; assembly: GCF_000951045.1. Taxonomy (NCBI): domain Eukaryota; kingdom Metazoa; phylum Chordata; class Mammalia; order Primates; family Cercopithecidae; genus Mandrillus; species Mandrillus leucophaeus. The sequence goes on from NW_012106775.1 coordinate 301,791, forward strand.
CTGTACTCTTGGAGCAGCCCAGGAAAGGGGCCACTGGGTCTCAGGTGGCTCTCCCTGGTCTGCAGCCAGCTATGCCCAAATGCCAAGGACCTGTGGAACCATTGCAAGTAAAATAAAGCATTAAGAGCATTAAGAGCAGCACGGCTCCTCTCCTTCCCTTTGGTCCCCACTCCCACCCTATTCCCCAACCCTTGTGCTGCATTCGGCGTTGCTGCGGAAGCTAGACTTGGGAACTCTGGGTTCAGAGGGGAGCACCATTTTCCCCCAGCGTTCTGGAAGCACTTTAGCAGCTGGTTGAGAAAACAAAAAACAAAACAAAACAAAAAACAAAAACCAGATTGCCTGACAATGTCTCACTTGTTGGTGCAAATGTGCATTTTTTTTAAAATGTAGTCTTAATGCCAAATTCTATTTAGTCTCCTTTTTTCTTATATTTTTTGTTTGTTTCTTAAACCAGAGAGAGAATTTGACCCAAATAAACACTGTGGAGTATTGGATCCCGAGACAAAGAAACCTTGCACAAGATCCCTCACCTGCAAGGTATTTCTCTTTCCATAAAAAATACTTCCTGCTCTGGCTGGGGCCTTTGTCGAAATGTTTGCATGCCACTCTCTGCACACCGCAGGGTGTGGAACCTCGACATGACCCCCAGCTGTTCTTTGTAAGGGAAATGCTTTCTTCTCGTCCATGGTAGCAGAGTGCCTGCCTCAAGCTGGCTGGCTTTTTAAGAAGGAAAAAAAAAAAAAAAAAAACTAGGCTTCCCCTGTTACTTGTGAGGCCAGACAGTAAATTGTATTTATAGGCACTCACAGGCGGTTCTAAAGCCTGCTACGTTTTAATGTATGCAGGAGCAGCAGCGGCGGCGGCGGCGGCGGCGGCAGCGCCCTGAAAGGCAGCCCTGGAGGGGAGGATGATATGCCGCGCCCCTGATCCAGCCACACCGGGGTGGCCAGGGGAACAGCTGACCCAAGGCGGCCGCCATTGGGTCGCCCAAAGCCCTGTATTTCATGCTGAACTGCTAGTGCTTCTTGGGATCAAGGCGATGGCCCTCTCTGCTTGGTGGCTCTGTTTGTCTGGGCCGAATCGAGCCTCCCACCTGCACCTGGATTAACTCTAGCATTCCCTCGCAGTTGCCTTTCATCAGAGAGGTTTTCATGGGTTCTGCGCTGAAGCTCGTCATCCTATGCCATTTTTTGGAGGAAGCTTTGGCTTCGTAACACCAGGAGTGTAGGGCATGGTTGCGTTCGTGTGGTCTCTGCCTCTTCCTAGCCGCAGAACAGGAGCTGTTGCCTTGAAGTTGACTTTTCAAGCACCTCTAAATTTCCATGAATTGCTATTTCTGAAATGGAGGGTCTGGGGAAGCAGGTTTATGTGCTGATCAAAGAGGCTGTGCTTTTCATTTCTCTTCTCCTTAGACACATTCGCTAAGCCATCGGAGGGCAGTCCCAGGCCGGAAAAAGCAATTCGACCTCCTCCTGGCAGAACACAAAGCCAAGTCCCGGGAAAAAGAAGTTAAAGATAAAGAGCATCTCCTGACTTCCACGAGGGAAATACTTCCCAACCAATCCGGGCCGGCGCAGGATTCTCTGCCAGGGTCTTCAGGGAGCTCTGGGCCAGAACCGAAAGTTGCATCCCCTGCAAAATCCAGGCCACCTAACTCTGTACTTCCTAGGTAAGTACCACCTTGACGCTGGAAGCCCTGAATGCTTGGTCAAGCGACTTTAGCTTGCCTGGTCTGTGGCGTGTGGTCTGATTATGTGTTAAATGGAAGTCATAATAGTACTACTTCGTAAGGCAGTAGTAAAGTTTTAATGAGATAATGTACATAAAAGGCCCAGCCCAGTGCCTGCCACATAGTGTTCAACAGATTTTACTGCTGTCATCATTATCATCATCACTGTCATCACCATTGTCAGCAGCAGTGGACTTCATGGCAGACTAGCAGACCTTATATCAGACAGCGTGTGTTTTTACAGAGCAAGAATAAGCTGGAAACAAATACCTGGAACTGTGACACATCAGTCACCAGGTGACTTCCTGGTTGCCTGGGTTTTTATGTTAGTTGACGATTCCTGGAGCAGATGGGAAACCCGGGTGGATAGGCCGTTAGCACCTCTTAGGCGCTCACTGCACCATGCTAGTCCACTTGCCACGTATTTGTTTTCCACGCTCTCCTATCATCAGGATGAAAGGGGAAATTGGCATAGCAGAGGTTGTTTGTCCTTACATGTCTCTCCACACCAGGAAAGCTACTCTTCTGGACCACCTGTTTGGGGTTCTATGTGGTTGTCCCGGACAGAAAGGAAAAAATAGAAAACAGAATTAACACTCATTTGGATTAAAAGTAATTTAAAATCCATGCATGTCCGTTTTGATGGGCAGCAGCTCAATTCCCAAATAATGGGACAGAGAACCACTTATTCAAAAATATTTATTGAGTGCTCGTTCCATAAGCAAGATTCCATGTTAGGTACTCTCAGGCAGGGGTACAGAGATTAATGAAGCTAGACCCCGCTTTTCAGGAATTTGGAGTTTAAAAAAATGAGATAAGAATCAAGTATCCATAATTTGTATAAAAAGGAAACATTAATAATACTCCATGAGAAGTGCAGATAACGATATTATCTGATGTTCTTTATGCATACAGTGTGAATCTCAACGAGTAGCAAATAGGCTTTAAGAGGACATAGTCATAAAAGAAGGGGAGGGAGTTGATTTTTAAAGCAAAAACAAATATTTGGTAGCAGTCACTCCTGATCTGCCAGGCTCTCACCCTGATGCCTTCCATGTTGGTGCAAGCCTGACCCAGTTTGACAGCCATAGTCCCTCTGTCACTATGGCCAAGCTCAGCCTCAGGCGTTCAGGAGGATGCAGTCAGATGGAATTGCGATCCCCAACACTTCCATCATGCTCACCATCGTGGCGTTACTGTCGCCGTGGACATGCTACTTTCCTGGCCACCCCTCGCTTTGCAAGATCATTTTGTAATGACTTCTCACTGTCATGTGGGGTGTTGGTTAAGGATATTAGCCTTGTTTTAGAGTTGAGGCAACAGTTCTGTTCCAAACTTCTGGAAGGGATTTCAATTCTATATAGAGCGGCTTTTAAACTTCTTTGTAGCTGTCGAACATTTTCATTCCAGCACAACCTGGGTACCTGAGAGGAAAGTAGACTTGCCTCCCCCTGAAGCCGGCTAAGCTCACACATGTACCCAGAGCCACTGTCCCCCACACCCTCTCAAGGATCTCCTTGGGATCCCCAAGGACTCCAGGGAACCCAGTTTGAAAGCC
>NW_012106775.1:307080-346116 GCF_000951045.1 Mandrillus leucophaeus
AAGTGCTAGGATTACAGGCATGAGCTGCCACGCCCGGCCTTATTCTCTCCCTGACTTCTTATATATTTGTCCCTGTGCTGTTTCTACATCTGTTTCTCAGTCTGGAGGGCTTTGAGGTTATGCAGACAGGCACAAATCCCCTCCGTTTCTTATTAGCTTTATAACAGTTTCTTCATCTGAGGCCAGGCGCAGTGGCTCATGTATGTAATCCCAATATTTCGGAAGGCAGAAGTGAGAGAATAACTTGAGCCCAGGAATTCGAGAGCAGCCTTGGCAACATAGCCAGACCCCATTCTCCACCAAAAGGGAAAAAAAAAATCTCATCTAAGAAAGGCAGATGCTAGTTTACTCACCTAAGGTGGCTAGAATAAGAAATGTACATTTCATGCCTGGCACATAGTAAGGACTGAATTAAGGTCAAATAGTAAGGAATGAATCAAGGTCAATTGCCCTCTGCTTTCTTCCTCAACGCACTCAGACAAACTAATGCTCTGCTTCCTCAAAGTAGTGAGGTAGGACTTTCTCTGCATTTCCCTGAGTTGAACTGGACAAGACCCGTCATCCTATGCTTTGACTTTAGACCAGACTGGTGGGCAGATGGGGGACAGGTGATGTAGTATGGAGGGAGAAAGAGTGAATGGCAACTAAACAAACTTGAGTGACTGTGTCAACACCTTCCTGTGACTCATTGCCCCATTCCCCATCACTCCTCACCCAAGCCTCGCTTTTTCCAAGACCCAAGCTGATTCCAGTGAACTTCTTCCCTCCAGGTATCATCCTGGAGTGCAGCAATCAGAGCTAACAGGTCCTGAAAGCATCCACCACTATATCACCTCCAGGAGGCTGAATGCACCCTGAGGGCAATGAGCCCGAAAGGAAGTGGTGCGGAGCTCCCTCCTCCTGGTGTGTGTGCACACACGAGCACACCATCATGCGTCCCTGTTTCTCCCTTTGCTCCCACAGCTAGTTGTGGGCTAGAGCACAGCTTCCACGCTCAGCTTACTCCCCAGGAATATTCCACTCATCTCCTCTTTTATCTGGCAATTATTATAGAGTGTTTCAGCTGGTTTTCTTCTTAATTACACTGCTTTTTTTTGTTGTTATTATTGTTTTAAGACATAATCTCCCTCCTGTCGCCCAAGCTGGAGAGCAGTGTCATGATCTCAGCTCATGACAACCTCCACCTCCCGGGTTCAAGTGATTTTCCTGCCTCAGCCTCTCTAGTAGCTGGGATTACAAGCGCCTACCACCATAGGCTGGCTAATTTTTGTATTTTTAGTAGAGATGGGGTTTCTCCATGTTGGCCAGGCTGGTCTCGAACTCCTGACCTCAGGTGATCCACCCACCTCAGCCTCCCAAAGGGCTGGGATTACAGGCATGAGCCACAGCGCTCAGCCTGCATTTTTAAAAATCAGAGTAAGGTAGGCACATAGTTCAAAAATTAAATTGTGCTTAAATAATGAAATGAATGAAAACAGTTTCTGCCATCCTGGAACATGTCTTTGCTCTTTCTGTGTTCAAACGCCTGTTTCCTGGATCCAAGTGACTGCCTCCTTCTTAGTTTGCACCTTTAAATTTTGATGGAGTACCTCCTCCATTAGCTTCCTGTGAAAAGATGTGTGGGAGGTCAATATTTAGAATCCTTGCACACTTGAAAATATTTTTATTCTACTCTCACACTTAAATTGATAATCTATCTGAGTATATAACTGGATTGAAAATCATTTCCCTGCAGAATTTTGAAGACATTTTTTCATTGATTTATAGCATTGAAAATTTTATCAAGAAGTTTAATATTATTAAACTGATTATCATTTCTTTGCACACATCCAGTTTTTTACTCTGAAGCCTGGGGGCTGTGAAAGTTCACACAGTAGTCACTCTTTTTTTTTAAGACAAGGTTACACTCTGTAACCCAGGCTGGAGTGCAGTGGTACAATCATAGCTTATCCCAGCTTCAAACTCCTGGCTTCAAATGATCCTCCCACCTCAGTCTCTCAAGTACCTGGGACTACAGGTGCAAGCCTCTGCCCCTGGCTAATCTTTTTATTTTTTTACAGAGACAGGGTCTTGCTGTGTTGCCCAGGCTGGTCTTGAATATCTGGGCTCAAGCAATCTCCTCAGCCTCCCAAAGTGCTGGGATTACAGATGTGAACCACTGCACCCAGCTGATCACTCTTGATGTAGCTCATTTTCTTTCATTGTACTGGGTACTCAGTAGCTCATTCAATCTGGAGATACTTTTCCTCTTCTGGGATATTTTCCTGTGTTACATCTTAGATGATTTTCTCCCCACTATTGTCTTTATTCTTTCTTTCTTGACTTTCTATTAATTGGATGTTGGACCTTTAGCTCTCTTACCTCTTTTTGTCTCTTAATCTCCTTGTTCTACTTTCTGAAATATTTTCTTTGACTTTATCTTCAAAAATGGTATTTTAAATCATTCATGATGCTTTCCTATTTTTTAGGATCTGGTTCTCTTTATCTGGTTGTTTCTTACACTATACCACGATCGTTTTTCAGAGGCAATAACATCCTAATATCTTTGAAGATAGGTTTTTTAGTTTTTTCTCTTTCCATCATCATCTTAGTTTTTTCCAGGTTTGTTTCCTTTCTGTGTTCATGTCTTTGATGTGTGGTTGGGCAGCCTCACACTGGAGACGCTCCAGCAGTGCTGGGCCATCCCTAACCATGCACATTTAGAAGAGAGGCTCTAACAGCCTAATTGGAAGTCTGTGTGGGAGATTGTCAGTCACAATTTTCTGATCACCACTCAGCCTTTTGTTTAAGGATTTCCAAAGGCAAGATCTGGAAGCCTTCTCTGGGACCATTCAGTTTCTCAAAGATAGAAGCCTGACTGGTGATGTGCCTGGCAGTAGGCATTCTGGAAGTCCTGACTAGAAATGGCCCACAGTTCCCCTGTGTCCAGCCCTGTGCCTCACTCCTACTCTGTGCTGAGCCTGATGGCCCCGTATCTAGAATCTCTCCAGTTCAACTTCTCTGGCAAGTAAACCTTTGCTCTCTTGTTAGCAAGTTTATTGTCGTTGGCCGGGTGTGATGGCTCACGCCTGTAATCCTAGCACTTTGAGAGGCTGGGGCGGGCAGATCACTTGAGGCCAGGAATTCGAGACCAGCCTGGCCAACATGGTGAAACCCTGCCTCTACTAAAAGTACAAAAATTAGCTGGGTGTGGTGGCACGCGCCTGTGATCCCAGCTACTTGGTAGGCTGAGGCAGGAGAATTGCTTGAACCTGGGAGGCAGAGGTTGCAGTGAGCTGAGACAGTACCACTGCACTCCAGCCTGGGCGACAAAGCGAGACTCCAGAAAGTTTATTGGGGTACCGAAGAGGGTGTACTGGCAGAAATGGTGATAACTCATCATCTGGTTGTGTGAGGTGGTAGACATGACCTTTAGGTCTAATTGCTATGTTATTAAGACCTTCAACTCTCAAGCTGTATTTAGTCCTCACCTCACCTATGACTTCTGCTGCTCTAGGAATGTCCTAGAGGTGCCCAGCTTCTTGGAGGTTCTATAGTAGGTCAGTTCCTTTCCTGTTAGTTAATACTTCTCTGGCCACATCCTGTTTTCTTAATATTAAAATCTCATATGCTTGTATCAGTTAGGATGCTTCAGGTGCAAGTAGCAGAAAACATAGACTACCATCCATTTAAATAATTAGGAAACTTATTGCGTGCTACATGAGGTCCCGAGGTGGAGGAGCACCAGTCCCCAACCATCAGAGAGTGACTCGCCTTCACGGCCCTTCTTTTATTCCACCCTCCTCAGTCTTTTGGCTTCATCCTCAAATCCTGTAGCAAAGCAGCTGTAGCAATTCCAGGCACATGTAGATACAACAAGATCCAGATGAAGCTGAGGACCACCTTTCCTGTGTGTCTCTTTTTTCTTAATAAACTTTATGTTTTAGAGGAGTTTTAGTTTCCCAGCAAAACTGAGCAAAGTTGAGCAGAAGGTATACATGTTTCCTATATACCTCCTGCCCACACATGCATAGCCTCTGCCACTATCAACATCCCCCACCAGAGCCTTGTGTCTCTTTTTTTTTTCCTTTTTTGAGACAGGGTCTCACTCTGTCCCCCAGACTGGAGTGCAGTGGCATGATCTCAGTGCAACCTCTGCCTCCCAGGCTCAAGCAAACCTCCCACCTCAGCCTCCCGAGTAGCTGGGACTATAGGTTCCTGCCACCATGCCTGGCTACTTTTTGCATTTTTTGTAGAGATGGGGCTTCACCATGTTCCCCAGGCTGGATGCCTCTTTTTTGAAGTGAGAAAAAGCATTCCAAAAGCCTTCTACCACAAAAAATAATTTTAAAAAAATTTCTCATGTCCTTTTCTAAACCAATCATTAGCAAGCAAAATGAAAGAGATTCCTGTTATTGGTTTAGGAGTTAAATTGATGTTAGAAAGTCATCATCGTAACTATCACATTTCTGCTGATCTCATTGTTCTTTAAAGCTAATGCCTTTTTTATCTCTTTACTGTTATTTTAGTAAGATTTTGGAAGAGAGAAGAGAGAAATATGTGTGATCTATCTGCCCTGTTTGACAGGAAGTTCTTCACATTTCCATGCTCATGGCAGCATTATGGCCAAGATATGGAAACAACCTAGGTGTTCATTGAGGGATGAATGAAGATATATATATATATATAAAATTTCAGCCTGGTGCAGTGGCTCATGCCTGTAATCCCAGCACTTTGGGAGGCTAAGGTGGGCGGATCACTTGAGGTCAAGAGTTCGAGACTAGCCTGGCCAACATGGTGAAACCCTGTCTCTACTAAAAATACAAAAATTAGCCAGATGTGGTGGTGCATGCCTGTAATCCCAGCTGCTTTGGAGGCTGAGGTAGGAGAATCACTTGAACCTGGGAGGCAGAGGTTGCAGTGAGCCAAGATTGCACCACTGTACTCCAGCCTGGGTGAAGAAGTGAGACTCTGTCGCCAAAAAAAAAGAAAGAAAGAAAGAAAGAAATTAGCCGAGCATGGTCGCATGTGCCTGTAATCCCAGCTACTCAGGAGGCTGAGGCACGAGAATTGCTTGCTTGAACCTGGAAGGCGGAGGTTACACTGCACTCCAGCCTGGGTGAAGGAGTGAGACTGTGTCTCAAAAAAAGCAATAATAAGGCTGGGCGCAGTGGCCTACACCTGTAATCCCAGCACTTTGGGAGGCTAAGGCGGGTGGATCACTTAAGGTCAGGAGTTTGAGACCAGCCTAGTTAACATGGCTTAATCCCATCTCTACTAAAAATACAAAAAAATAAGCTGGGCGTGGTGGTGGGTGCCTGTAATCCCAGCTACTCAGAAGGCTGAGGCAGGAGAATCACTTGAACCTGGAAAGCAGAGGTTGCAGTGAGCCAAGATCACACCACTGCACTCCAGCCTGGGTGACAGAGGGAGACTCCATCTCCAAAATAAATAAATAACAATAATAATAATAATAATACATTTATATATATATAGAAGGAAATATTATTTAACAATAAAAAAGAAGGAAATCCTGTCATTTTCTACAACATGAATGAACTTGAGAGCATTATGCTAAGTAAATTCAGATACAGAATGACAACTACTGTATGATTTCAGTTACAGGTGGAATCTAAAACAGCCAAATTCACAGAAAGAGAGAGTAGAATGCCGGTTGTTTGGGGCTAAGGGTTGGGAGAAATGGGGAGATATTGGACAACTTTCAGTTACAAGATGAATACGTTCTGGGGATCTAATATCCAGCATGGTGACTCTAGTTAATAATACTGTCTTATGTACTCGAAATTTGCTAAATAAGTAGATCTGAAGCCAATTTCACTGGGCTCAGTGGCTCATGCCTGTAGTCCCAGCTACTTGGGAGGCTGAGGTGGGAAGATCCCATGAGCCCAGGAGTCCCTGTGAATACAGTGAGTGATTGCTCCACCGCACTCCAGCTTGGGAGACAGACAGAGACCGTGTCTCTAAAAAATAAAAATAAAAAATGTTCTCACCATGGAAAAAAAAACTGGTAACTGCGAGGTGACATATGTTAGCTAACTTGTGGTAATCGTTTTACAATGTACGTATATACCAAATCACATTGTATACCTTAAATATATACAATTTTATTTATGTATGATAAGTGTAAGATGTTATACCGCAGTAAAGCCGAAGAAAAATAAAACACCAAAAAATAGGAAGTTCTTTAGTAACTTTCTTACATATACCTGTAGTACTAACTCTATTTTCTTCTTGTTTTTGTTTTTCCTCTTTTTCATTATGAAATTTTTCCAATGTATAGAAAAGTAGAGAGAATAGTATATTGAACACCTACAGGTCTTGTTTTAACAGTTAGTATATTAATATTTTGCAATTATGTTTGCTTCATCTACATTTTTTGATGATGCGTTCTGATGTAAATTGCAAATACCATGGCATTTCACCTCAAACGCCTTCCAAATGCATCTTTAAAAAGTAAAGACAGGACCGGGTGTGGTGGCTCATGCCTGTAATCCCACCACTTTGGAAGGTGGAGGCGGGCAGATCACCTGAGGTCAGGAGTTCGAGACCAGCCTGGCCAACATGGTGAAACCCTGTCTCTACTAAAAATACAAAAATTAGCTGAGTGTAGTGGCGCATGCCTGTTAGTCCCAGCTACTTGGCAGGCTAAGGCAGGAGAATCACTTAAACCTGGGAGGTGGAGGTTGCACTGAGCTGAGGTCGCACCACTGCACTCCAGCCTGGGCAACAGAGCAATACTCTGTCTAAAAAAAAAAAAAAAGAAAGACAAGCCTAGCACAGTAGCTCACACGTGCAATCCCAACACTTTGGGAGGCCGAGCAAGGAGGATCATTTGAGGCCACGAGTTTGAGACCAGTCTGGGCAACATAAGCAGACCCTGTCTCTGTAAAAAATTTTAAAATGAGCCAGATATTGTGGCACATGCCTATAGACCAAGCTACTCACAAAGCTGAGGCGGGTGGATCCCCTGAGCCCTGGAGTTTGTGGCTGCAGTAAGCCATGATCATGCCACTGCACTCCAGCCTGGGTGACAGAGCAAGATCCTGTCTCTAAAAAATAAAAATAAATACATAAAAAGAAAGGCAATTCCCTACGTAACCATGATGCTGTTATCACACTTAATAAAATCCAGCTCCTTTTTAATCTATCTCCTGCAGGATAAGGAGGACCTATCATGATGGAGAGGGCTTCATAGAGAGAGAGCCTGTTAGAAAGTTTGGAAACAAATCTTCATCAATAGAAGATTTGTTAAGTAAATTGTGATATATTCATACTATGGATTACTGGGGAATATTAAAAATGATATAGTTCTATACATGGAAACACTTCTACATCACCACTAGGTTTTTTAAAAAGCATGTCTCAAAATAGTATGTACTACTCACATTTCATGTTCCGGGTGATCGTGTGATCCAGTTCTTGCTTTAAGATGCATTTGCATGTGTGTGGATGGTAACAAAGTCTGGAAGGATGTAAATCAAAATGCTAATAATACTTGATCTTGGGTGGCAGAGTTATGGACACTGGTTTTGTTTTTTTTTTTTATGTTTTAGCTTTATCTAAATTGCTTTATTATTTGGGTCTTCAACCATAAGCACACAGATACAGAAGAGCAGACATTGAGGAATGTCTGGGGAGATGCGTTCTTTGGCCTGTAGACACTCAGAATAAATGGCAGCTTTGTTTTTATAGTACAGGAAGGTGACAGTCCGTAATAAATTGTCATCCCAACAGAATTCTTATAATGACACTGAAAAACTACATATGGCCTTGTTTTGTTTTGTTTTTATAGTAAAATATACATAACGCAAAATTTACTATTTTTAAGTGTCTAGTGGCATTAAGTACATTCACAATGTTGTGTAGTTATACTGTCATCCATCTCCAGAACTTTCTCATCATCTCCAGTTGAAGCTGTATATCCACTAAACACCCCCTCCCTATTTCCCTCTCCTTCCAACTCCTGATAACTCTTGTTCTACTTTCTGTCTGGGTATCTCATATAAGTGGAACCATCCAATATTTGTCCTTCATGTCTGGCTTATTTCATTTAGTATGATGCTTTCAAGTGTCATTTGTATAGTAGCAAAATTTCATTCCTTTTTAAGGCTTGCATAATATTCCATTGAATGAATATACCATATTTTGTCTTGTCATCTGCTGATGGACATTTGGGTTGTTTTCACGTCTGTGGTTTTGTTTTTAAGTGATTATACTTTTGGAATCTGTTTTAAGTTCAAGCATTGGAGACCTGAAAAGATTTCAAAGCAACAAATATCCAGGGTGAAAATAAGAGAGAGGGGAGACAGATCAGCAGTGCTGCTTCATAAGACTTGAAGGAGCAACTTTTGAAGCAGAAAGCAGAAAAACAATCTTTTTTTCTCCTTCTTTTTCTCCCTATCTTTGTCACCTCTCCCTGCTCAATCACCTGATGGAAGTGGAGAAATAGTAAAAACTAGTAACAGTTAACTGTGACTATTCCTCATCTAACTCTTCTGCTAATGTGGATGTGTTTGATTTTGGTTTTGCCTTGTGTTGTTTTGTTTTTTACTGCCTAAGAAGCAGGTAATTCTACCTCTTATTGTGACATTGCTTTTTGTAAGCTTAACCATAATTAAGATGCCATCTGTTGGGTTGTTTTATACACACACAGAATTCATTCATTCGTTCACTGAAAAAAATATCTCTTTAGCACCTACTGTGAGCCAATCATGCCCCACAGTACGTAAAAGGGCTTGTCAAAAAGTAAATTTAAGCTGTGCGCGGTGGCTCATGCCTGTAATCGCAGCACTCTGGGAGGCTGAGGTGGGCAGATCGCCTGAGGTCAGGAGTTCAAGACCAGCCTGGCCAACATGGTGAAATCCTGTCTCCACTAAAAATACAAAAATTAGCCAGGCATGGTGGCGGGCACCTGTAATCCCAGCTACTCGGGAGGCTGAGGCAGGAGAATCGCTTGAACCTGGGAGATGGAGGTTGCAGTGAGCAGAGATCACACCACTGTACTCCAGCCTGGGTGATAGACTACGAGTGTCTCGTAAATAAATAAAAAATGTAAATTGAAACAGTCATCCTCAGAAAATACAATTAAACTACACACAACTCAATATTAAGTGACAGGCATGGGTGCAGAGTAAGGTACTAATGAGTGGCCCATCAGCAGGACAAAACTTTTTTTCATGTCAGTGTAACAACAGTTTCCTAAAATCATAGCTTTGTATCAAAGAACGTATGCATAGGACTGTGTTTCTTCATTACTGATATTTTTGGTGATTGCCCTAATCTTGTTTACCTGGTTGATCTTCCTGTCAGTTTCCACTTTCAAAGGAAAGCAATTGTATGGCAAGTACAGCTTACTTACCTACAAATGAGTGAATACTTGTAACTGAATTCATAGAAGACTGGTGTAGGTTCAGTTCACTTTGTCACGTTCCCATATCTGATGTTCCACTTACACTGTTGCGCTTTCCCATCATTCCTGTCATCTGCCCCAGGGACAGCAGCTGGGGCAGAACTTGACTGGGTCACCGGAGAGAGCTGGTCACTGCAAACCCTTCAGCCTTGATAGTTTTCCCTTATGCAAAGTCACCACCGATGTGCCCTCCCTGAGGTACTGGCGAGGCTAATCAAGCTGTTTTCGTTTTCTTTTTTTTTTTTTTTTTTGAGATGGAGTCTTGCTCTGTCACTCAGGCTGGAGTGCAGTGGCACAATCTCAGCTCACTGCAACCTCCACCTCCCGGGTTCAAGAGATTCCCCTGCCTCAGCCTCCTGAGTAGCTGGGACTACAGGCACGCGCCACCACACCTGGCTAGTTTTTTGTATTTTAGTAGAGACGGGGTTTCACCATGTTGGCGAGGATGGTCTCAATTTCCTGACCTCGTCATCTGCCCGCCTCAGCCTCCCAAAGCGCCGGGATTACAGGTGTGAGCCATGGCACCTGGCCATTAACAGGCTGTTTCCTGAGCACCATTAAACTGGGTGGATCTTGTCACCTCAGAAAAGGTTTATTTGGTTTATTTTCTTTGTTCTCCCCTCTTGCCCTTAGACCACCATCTGCAAATAGCATAAGCAGCAGCGCGTCTTCGAATCATAGCGGCTACACTCCAGAGCCCCCACTCCCACCTGTTGGAAGTGACCTCGCCAGCCGACTGTCCAGTGATGAAGGGGAGATGGACGGAGCCGACGAATCCGAGAAGCTAGACTGTCAGTTCTCCACGCACCATCCCAGACCTCTTGCGGTAGGCCTCCTTCTGTTCCTTACTGTGCGTTCTTCGCCTGTGCTTTGCAGACACTTAGGTGATCATACCAAAGGCATGATCCTTCCTAAGGCAAGGCTGCCTGTGCAGTGTTTTACAAAAAGACTTACCGTGAGTTTTAATGATTGCCTTAGAAATACCCTTGAACATTACAAAAGGAAAGGAACGGGCTCCCAGCTGATTATAATCCCGAGTACTTCCACATACTACTAAAAAGAAAAAAAGAGAGAAGAATGGATAATCCTGAGTATTTATGGCCGACCTTGAAGCGAGCATGCTTGAGAAATAGTGTTTCTATAAGTGCACTCAGGAGCTGATCCTCTGGCCTTGTCCATCTAAAAACGGAGCCTCTGATGTCCAGGGTTAGCTTGGTTCACCTGCTCTGGAAACCGTCTGTCTTAGCAGCACGTCAGGGGTCAGCCCTTGTTGGTATTCTCCCTTTTAGTTCTAAGTATTACTGTTGTGTGACCATATGGCACCAGAACTGAGCGTGTGTGTGTTGAAGGAAAGAAGAAGCATTTCAGGTCACCATGATTGCTGATTAGTAAAAAGGGCACTTTCTTTCCCCTTCCTTGAATGAGTGCACGCTGACAGTTCAGAAGGTCATGGAAACTAAGGTGGGAAACAGGAGGCATCTGCTGGAGGCTTGTTTATTGTTTGTCTACGAGCACTTGAAAAGGGACTGCCTGGTGCTGCCATTGCAGAGCCGAATGCAGGGGCCTAGAACATGGGACCCCGTGGTGGTTTACTCTGGTGCCAGCCTGAGTCCTGCAGGATCAGCTCTGTCTCTAGACTGTGTAAGTGAAATCCATCCTGGCCCGCATCAAGATCAAGTGAATCCCTCTTCCCTCCTCTCCGTGTCATGAATGAAGGCCAAGTTCACTTTCTTTCCTGGGGATGATGCTTACCTGTGGCTCACCATCAGTCTGAGACTTTGCCTCTTGATTAGTACAGAAAGTAGTCAGGGACGATTAAGGATGCCTTTGACTGCCAGAAGCAGAACATTCAACTCATCTGGCACAAGCGCTAAGGTCATTTAATTATATCACATAGCAGAGAGTGTAGAGGCAGGTGCTCCCAAGCTTGGTTCAGCTTCTCCACGATGTCATGGAGCTGAGGGACAATCTCTACAACTCCCTCTACCTCTCACGCATGGTCCCAGTCCGTCAGCTGCAGCTCTGACATTTCATCCTCACCCAGTGGTGTGCTACTCAGGTTGGAAAGGGACAAACAGAAAAGGGGTCTTCTTCCAAGATGCTGCCTTTTTTTTTTTTTTTTTTTTTTTTGAGACGGAGTCTCACTCTGTCACCCAGGCTGGAGTGCAGTGGCACAGTCTCAGCTCACTGCAACCTCCACCTCCTGGGTTCAAGCGATTCTCCTGCCTCAGCCGCCACCACGCCCGGCTAGTTTTTTGTATTTTTTTAGTAGAGATGGGGTTTCACCGTGTTAGCCAGGATGGTCTCGATCTCCTGACCTCGTGATCCACCCATCTCGGCCTCCCAAAGTGCTGGGATTACAGGCTTGAGCCACCGTGCCCGGCCGATGCTGCCTTATGTTAGGAAAGAAAATCTTCCTATGAAAACCT
This sequence comes from Mandrillus leucophaeus, assembly GCF_000951045.1. Classification (NCBI taxonomy): domain Eukaryota; kingdom Metazoa; phylum Chordata; class Mammalia; order Primates; family Cercopithecidae; genus Mandrillus; species Mandrillus leucophaeus. The sequence continues at coordinate 318,919 of NW_012106775.1, forward strand.
CAGCAGACTTCCCCTTATATCTACCAGAAATGGGTCACATGCCCATCCCTAGATCAATTGGCAGCAGAGAAGGAAGGGGTTGCAGTGACGCAGGAGGAACCAGCCATGATTCATCCCAAGGTTCTGGGAGGAGACCGCTTGATTACTGCTCTGTGTCAGATATCAAAATAAAAGTGTGGTTCTGTTTGCAAGGAAAAGACAGAGGTGGGAGTGGGTGGTAGTTGGTGAGGTTGGCAACCAGTAGGGTCTGCCACGGTGGCCCACGCAGTGAGGATCTACAGCTCTGCTGGAGGCGTAACATGCCAGCCAGGAACTGGAACTTCTCAGGACCTAGCCTCGCATCTGTACAGAATGAGATACACAGGTAGCAAAGACAAAACGGTGCCTCCAGCTCCTGAGTCTGAAAGAAATACAAGGCTCTGCCAAAAGGCCAGACTCTGGAGCACATCGAGACATTTATTCAGATGACAACCTGCCAGGCTACAGTGGATTCGCTAAACTCGGGATGTGGCACAGCTGTGTGCCCTTAATGTTTTGCTGATTTAAATGGAAAAGCCACAGATTTGTGTCTTTGCTTTGTCCTTTCTCTCACGGCCAGTTGATACATTAAATCATTGTTTGTAATGATTGCTTGCTCAGTGCATCTTTAGCAATTGGAATGGGGGAAGAAATGATGTCTAGACCTGGAAGAGCTCCCACATGCTGCCGGGGACCAGCTTCTATGTCGGAAAATTCCCTTTGTATGTTTTCTTGCTTGGTCAGTAAGCACTTAACATGAAGGTGCAGAAAAGTGTTTTTCATCAGCAGTACCAGATTTGATGGGTGACAAGATTTTAATGAGAAAACCCCCAAAACACCAATAGAAACAGAACAAAGGGAAGGTCTTACATTTCCTCCTGAGAACTGTTCCAAAGTCTGGTTCCAGGACGGGTTTGTGGAATGAGTGCCAATCCAGCCCTGTGTCTGGGAGAGAGGCCAGGGAGCTGCTGGGAGGCCTGGAGGAAGGGGGAGAGCTGCTTTTGAGTTATAGAGTCATTTGCAGACTCGCCTGAGCCCTAAACCAGCCAAATGTCACCTTCTCTGAGGCTGCTTCTTGCATTTCTGTCTGAGAGCCTTCCGGTTGTCCTAACATCATAATCAAATGTTTATTAAACATCTGAATGCCGATATTTCATCCACGTATTTTAAGAGGGATAGTGTGCTTTAAACATTTTGTGGATCCCTGTCTCCCCAATCTATTTGTTAGCCCAAATGCCTACTATCCTCATACTAAGGAGAAGGAAGAGAATGGGCTCTCCTGTCTATACACTGATAGTCAAATCAGGTATGTAGGCATCCTGTGTATAACGTAAAACAGCCATGTCATGAGTCCAAGGCAAAATGGAATAAAGCAGGCAATGGGTGTGCCATGGGAATTCACAGTGGGAAGATCATTCAGATGAGAGGCACTGGAAATGAGAGTCTTGATAAGGGAACCGGGAGAGAGAGTGGGGAATTGGGATTGACAAAAAGAAGAAGGAAGGAGACAACGGGGAGAAGGAATAGTAGGAACAAAAGCTTCAAGGTGGTGCTGTGTCCCAGGACAGCCTACAAAGACTGATTGGAGGCAGAAATGCGGTCGAGACTGGGAAAGGAAGGCATTTAGCCTGGCTGGAAGCAAAGTGGCTCTGTTGACATCAGATAGGAAAGGTGGGACCTGGGACACTAGCACGAGGAGTTCCCATTACTATCATGAGAAGCAGGGAACCACCAAGTTCCTTGAGAAAATGTGGCTGATAATAGGACAGATGGTCCTGAAAAGTCACCCTGGGTGCTGGTTGTTTCTTTTTTTTTTTTTTTTTTTGAGACACAGTCTCAGTCTGTCACCCAGGCTGGAGTGCAGTGGCACAGTCTCAGCTCACTGCAACCTCCACCTCCTGGGTTCAAGCGATTCTCCTGCCTCAGCCTCCCTAAGAGCTGGGATCCCAGGTGCCGCCACCACGCCTGGCTAATTTTTGTATTTTTAGTAGAAACGGGGCTTCACCATGTTGGCCAGACTGGTCTCAAACTCCTGACCTCAAGTGATCTGCCCACCTCAGCCTCCCAAAGTGCTGGGATTACAGGCATGAGCCACTGTGCCTGGTGTTATTTGTTTCTTAACCAAAAAATGCTGGCTCAATCCCAGGAGGAGAAAGCGTAGCCCCTCTGTGCCACAGAAAACTGAATGTAGCTATTGTTGAGTTGCAATGTGAGGTTCTGCAGAAAATCCAGAGCTCAAACTACAGAACTGCAGAAATATTTTTGGCTTCATACAGTTTGCTTCTTTATTTTGAGTAAAATTGTGCCCCTGTGTGTTTTTATGCAAATGTTATTTTTCTCTGTATAGTTTATATTAGCTTATTAACCTGTAATCAAAATTAAAATTTTTTTTTCCTCACAGTTTTGCTCATTTGGGAGTCGCCTCATGGGACGAGGGTACTATGTTTTTGATAGAAGATGGGATCGTTTTCGATTCGCACTAAACTCCATGGTAGAAAAACACCTGAATTCACAGATGTGGAAGTAAGTGAGCAGCTTTTGTGCAATATAAGATCCAAGCTGCCCCACAGTTACCTGAACCCTAACTTTCCAAATAAATGTCAGTGGCTGACTTTTCATAGAACAAAATGATTCTGAAGTCAGGATGTTTGATTAATTCTTAAATACCAGCTCTTCTTAATGGTTTACCTGAAGGTTTTGAGAAGCACAAATGATATGTTACATGCTTTGTCTTTTTTGGAGACCATTTTTGTGTTGGTAATCTCCTAAATGAGAAGGATATTAGATAATATGTTGTTTGTTTACCTATGTTAAAGGGCCTTTTTATTGCTCCTAGAGAATCTAAGGATATTAAGAACATGCTTCTGGCTGAGTGCAGTGATTCACACCTGTAATCCCAGCACTTGGGAGGCCGAAGCGGGAGGATTGCTTGAGGCCAGGAGCTCGAGACCAGCGTGGGCAGCATAGCAAGACCCCATCTCTACAAAAAATAATTTTTAACAATTAGCTGGGTGTAGTGATGCACACTTATGATCCTAGCTACTTGAAAGGCCTAGGGTGGCAGGATCGCTTCAGCCCAAGAGTTCAAGGTCACAGTAAGCTATGATTGTGCCACTGCACTCAGCCTGGGCAATGGAGCGAGACCCTCTCTCTCTTAAAAAAAAAAAAGAAGATGCTTCTGTTTGTAATGTTAATGCTACAATATCAAAACTAAAGATTTCAGCCAGGCACGGTGGTTCACACCTGTAATCCCAGCACTTTGGGAGGCTGAGGTGGGCAGATCACCTGAGATCAGGAGTTCAAGACCAGCCTGGCCAACATAGTGAAACCCCATCTCTACCAAAAATACAAAAAATTAGCTGGGTGTGGTGGCACACACCTGTAATCCCAGCTACTCAGGAGGCTAAGGCAGGAGAATCACTTGAACCCGAAGGCGGAGTTTGCGGTGAGCCGAGATCGTACCCCTGCACTCCACCCTGGGTGACAGAGGGAGACTCCGTCTCAAAAAAAAAAAAAAAAAAACTAAAGATTTCGTTATGGTTGTCGACCAATTTCTAGTTGTTTGCTGTCCTGTGAAAACATCTGTACACTTGCCAACAGGGCAGATCCTGAGCAATGCTGTGAAGTTGGTTAAGTTTGTCTTTGGCCCTTCCCATCTCCTTAGGACCCCCTGCCCACCTCTACTTATACTTCTCTACCCTAAACTCCAACTGATGTTCCCTTTCTCTTAAGTTCCTTTACTATCCACTTTCCAGTGTACTTATATTTTAATAGGGGATTCATAAATAGGGAAGAAGCCTTAATCTGGAAGAATGCTATTGGGAAGAAATAATAGGCCTAGACCCTCTCAAACCACAGCACATAAGTGGCTACCATTTTGACCACTTGATAATACAAGGCTGGCCCACTGGGTATCCCCATCCCCCACTCCTACAAAGGTGAGCTCTCAAGATATCATCGTCCATTTGAGTCATGGATCACGTAAATCTGGGCCTAGACAGTCCAGGAAAGACAACAGCTGAGGGCCCCCACCTGCCCACTGAGGCCCAGTAGAGTCAAGGAAGGGATTCCTAAGAAATGGGAGGGAACAGAAGTCAAAATTTGCCCCTTTCCCAGGTTTCCTCCTCTCCCCCAGGCAGCTACGACACCTTAGGCCGCTTTCTGGAAGCCTAAAGAGCTCCAGACCTGGACTTCCCCCATTTGTGTCTGAATTGAGCTCTCATGGCAGACTTAGCACTAAATGTTAACATTTACTATAAGGTAGGTAAGGGCCACAAGAGAAGCTTATCATTTCTTCCCATTTAAGTGACTGCCCAGTGTGTCTAAAGGGCACCCTTGATATTTGCTTGTGTCCATTCCAAACAGCAACAAATTGGTGCTGCACGTGGGGTGACCGTGCTCTCAGTTACTTGGTGATTGAGCCTCTGTGCTTGTTCCCCACGATGGCGGCCAGCCCTGGTGATCCTCGCAGCTCTTTGCTCCCTGTGTTATGGAAGTGTCAACCCCGGACACGTGGAAGGAATGTGTTGATCTGTATTTCACTCCCTGGTGTCCTGTCAGCTCAAGCTCCATATTCCTTTCCTCCTCAGGCACAGAAACCCGAGCCACAGGGCATCAGGTCCCTCCCCCCTGTTCAGGACTTGCCTAACCAATCTGCTGTCACTGAGCAACATTGGGGCTGCCTGGGTGTCAACTCTGGAGAGCGTAGCACCCCGCTACCCTCTCAACCTCGCTGCCCAAACCCCAGGCCCCGGCGGGCCCGAACCTGGAGGGATGGCAGCCGATGGGGGCGTGGAAGACATTAGGAAGAAAAGGAACGGCCAAGACTCTTTTTTCTTTAACAAGCATTTAACTCTGCATCAGGAGCCGCCAACACAGTATTCTCTTTCAGCCAGGTCAGCATCTGGACCTCCATGCCACCTGGCAGGGGAGGTTGGGCACTGTCAGTAATTTATTTGCATCTGTGGGCTTTAGTGTGGGACTTCCCTGGGCCAGTGTGCAAAGCTTACACCAGGACACAGCCCAGCAAAGCTGAAATCCACTGTCATTTAGCACCTAGAAAAACACATAAGCTGTTTAGCCTCGGCGGGGAAGGGACTCCTGGGGACAGGGAGCTGCCACATGCCCCTCACCCTGTATCTCCCCTGCCCTATCTTCCTTCCTGCCCTACTATCCCCTTTTGATTAGTGAGGCAAGAAAGGAATAGAAAGTGTGCCTAAAAAGAGCACCCATCCCAGTCCTGAGTGTCAGCCAGGTAAGATTTAGGACTTCAACTCTGCTACTCAGCACAAGTTGAAGCGTGAATTTATACTAGTTAATTGGAAAATTATAAATTGAGACATTAAAAATGGATCCCATTCAGGCTGGGTGCGGTGGCTTATGCCTGTAATCCCAGCACTTTGGGAGGCCGAGGCAGGTGGATCACAAGGTTAGGAGATCGAGACCATCCTGGCTGTCACGGTGAAACCCCGTGTCTACTAAAAACACAAAAAATTAGCCGGGCGTGGTGGCGGGTGCTGTAGTCCCAGCTACTCGGGAGGCTGAGGCAGCAGAATGGCATGAACCCAGGAGGCAGAGCTTGCAGTGAGCTGAGATTGCGCTGCTGCACTCCAGCCTGGGGAACAGAGCAAGACTCTGTCTAAAAAAAAAAAATGGATCCCATTCAAATTCATTGATTGGAATCCTCTCTAAATGAGCCATCTGGTATTTGTAAATAACTTTTTATTACAAGTAACTGCCAAACCTCTGCCCACATGTATTTCTATCTATACTTTAGTGGGTAAGCAAACGAGTCAAGGAAAGATGGAGTGGGTTGCCTGTAGTACCACAGCAAGGCAACAAAAGCACCCGGAAAGTTGGGAGGGGTCTCCCCCTCTAAGAAATGTTCCCTGCCCCTGTTAGGAAGGGGTTGTGAGGGGCCATACAGTTCTAAGGATGTGTGTAGACATTTCCAATCTGATCATATGGGAGTCCTTGCCCACCATGCATAGTCCCTGACCATATGGATATGGTGCTGCTGAGAATCCACCTGCTCACCCATCCACCTACCCATTCATCCATCCATTCATTCACTCATTCATTCATTGCAACAAGTATTTATGGGGCACCTTGCTGAGTACCGACAGGATCTCTTACCTTCTTTAGGCTTGAGAGAATGTAAATTCTCAACGCCATCATGGCCGTTGTGAGTTTGGCAACATTTTTCTCTTATATTTGATCCCTTTGGTCTGACATTTTCAAGGACAAGGATTCCTCTGGATTCTACCCTAAAGATGGATGTCACAGGCTCCACCAAAGTGCAGGCCAAAAGCAGAATCTCCAGAGAGGAATGCTAGGAGAGACGTTTATCTCTCAGCAGTGCCTCTTCCCAGAGTTCCCTGACACCTGGTCCTGATGCTACAGCTGGGAGAGTGGCCTCCAAAGAAGAGAAAGGACGGTGTGAGGCCCTGTCTTGCATGTGTTCTAGCCCCCAGGGGCACAGGCTCTGGGCCTGCTCATCTTCATGTGCTGCTTTCAAAGAAGGAAAGCTAGTTCCTAATCGCTAGTGAACCCCAGCTACAGTGAAAATGATTTCCCAGGGAAACCGGGAGAGGGAGCAAGGTGAGAAATGGGAAAGGACCAGCTTGAACACATTTACCTGGCTCCCGAGGACCATGTGCTTTCCTGCAAAATCAAGAACAAATGTCCCTGTGGCCGCTGTGCCTCCTCCCGGTCCCCAGAGTAGCAGCAGCAGCATCCCAGGCTGTAGGATGAAAGGAGGAGTCACTCCCAGCGCAAATCAAAAGATGGAGTTTGCAGGGAGGCCCCAAGAGTAAGCCACAGCCTAGTGCTGGCCTTGGCTCCAGGGAGTTTGCTCTGAGGCACCCCCCAAGCTCCAAGAAGACCAAAGAAGAAAACAGTGGGTTTCCCCTCCCCTCCTGTTTTTCTCCTCCTGTCCACATCCTACATTTATCTTCAGAACAAACTACAAATCCCTGATCTCCTTCTCTGGACACATGAGGGTCCCCACACTCACCTTTTCCTAACACAGGACAGGAAGACCTGCTAAAGCCACACCCCAGACAACTCCTCTGAGCAAGAGCTAAGGTAGAGTGGGCTGAATAGGAAAAAACAAAGCTAGTCCTGGGAATGGGCAACTTGCCATCCCACCATTCCCCAACCCCTCACCGTCCACGGCCCAGCCACCGGGAGCCAGCAGCCACGAGTCAATGTGGAAACGGCTCTCTGTGGAGGGAACCAGAGGCTGCAGACAGCAAAGGCAGGAGGATGCTGGCCTTGGAGAGGGCCATTCCCCAACTGCCTCCAGCCCAGAGCACGGTGAGGAAAGCCCCAAGAGTCCCTGGGCAGAAGCTGGAGTGGGTGGAGCGGGGAAGCTCTGGCCCCTGTGTCCAGGTAGCAAAGCCCTGTCCTCACATTTCTTACTTGCAACCAGGACCTACATGTGAAATGATCACTTCTCATTAAAAACCACCTTCATCGCTGCCAAAAAAAAGAGAGTTGTGGGGGAGGCGGGGTGGCGGTGGTTGAGAGAGAATACTGGGGAAATTTTTATTCTAAATAACATTGACCTTTTATTCATGAACCAAAATCAGGCCTTCTCCAGTAGCCAAGCCTGGAGAAAAGGATCTGAAAGGCTGAGTGTGATGAAAATTAGGTTGCTGGATGTTGCAATGGGGGGTGCCATAAGGAGGGGCCATGCTTCAGATTCTCCCATCCTTCAAGGCTCCATTCTCCATAGTCTGGTTCTGCCGGGGTGTCCTCTGGAGCCCTGATGCTCAAACGTCATCGAGCCTCCTAAGCAATGCCAACCCGGTGTCTCACTGATTCTTTCACTCTTCTCTCATATTTAGGAAGATCCCTCCTGCGGCAGATAGCCCCCTGCCCTCGCCAGCAGCCCACATCACCAACCCTGTTCCAGCATCCGTTTTGCAGCCTTTCAGCAACCCCAGTGCTGTGTATCTTCCTTCAGCTCCCATCAGCTCGAGGCTCACCTCTTCTTACATAATGACATCAGCCATGCTCTCAAACGCAGCTTTCGTGACATCGCCGGACCCGAGCGCCCTCATGTCCCACACCACAGCTTTCCCTCATGTGGCCGCAACCCTCAGCATCATGGACTCAACCTTCAAGGCCCCATCCGCCGTGTCCCCGATACCAGCTGTCATCCCTTCCCCATCCCACAAGCCATCCAAAACCAAAACCAGCAAATCCTCAAAAGTCAAAGACCTGTCCACCCGTAGCGACGAGTCTCCAAGTAACAAAAAGAGGAAGCCACAGTCTTCGCCTTCCTCCTCCTCCTCCTCCTCATCCTTGCAGACATCCCTCTCGTCTCCACTGTCAGGGCCTCACAAAAAGAACTGTGTTTTGAATGCCAGTTCTTCTTTGAACTCCTATCAGGCGGCCCCTCCCTATAACAATCTGTCTGTGCACAACTCAAACAATGGGGTGAGCCCACTCAGTGCCAAACTGGAGCCCTCAGGACGGACCTCGCTGCCCAGCGGCCCCGCGGACATAGTGAGACAGGTGGGCGCGGTGGGAGGCAGCAGTGACTCCGGTCCCCTCTCTGTGCCCTCCCTTGCGCTCCACGCAGGGGACCTCTCTCTGGCCTCACACAATGCTGTGTCTTCTCTGCCCCTCTCTTTTGACAAATCAGAAGGAAAAAAGCGTAAGAACTCAAGTTCTAGTAGCAAAGCCTGTAAAATCACTAAAATGCCTGGTATGAATAGCGTTCACAAAAAGAACCCGCCCAGCCTTCTCGCACCGGTGCCCGATCCCGTTAACAGCACCTCCTCTCGGCAGGTAAGGGACCTCCTGGCACCGCCTTCACCGGCTCTGGGGGGGCAGGGGGAGCTGGGCAGCGCCCCTGCTTAGCCGGGCAGCTCCAACAGGTAACACAAGCTTGACTCCTTTTCTCATTTTCCCCGAAGGCAGTTTTCACCCTCTGCTTTGAGAGCACTTTATTGAACAAGTACTTGATACCACACTCACTATGTGCTAGGCGCTATTTTCAGCACTTTACGGTTATTACCTCACTGAATCCACATGACACCCCAGGGCAGTGGGTGCAGTTATCACTTCACAGATGAGTAAACTGAGGCACAGAGAGATTCTGAGTTCCCCACTCCACATCGGTCAGTTTTATCTTTTGAGGTTCTGAGGACATTGTCATAAAGAGTTCTGTTGCTAAGAAGTTTGATCTGATCTGTTGGAACCCCCTTAGGAAGAGCTTGAGACCCAGGCAGGTTAAATGCTGACCTGGGGTCCCACCTGGGAGTGGGAGCGCCTGTGCCTGGCTCCCAGGTGACTGTCCTTCCCACTTTCCTAGGCTGCCTCGACCCCCACCTCCTCCTGATAGAACTCTTTCCTTCCTAAAGGAAAACTGCACCTGCCACCAGCTGGCAAGGAAGTGTTCAATGCCATGGTACAGATAGGAGTGTGTATGGTGAGGAGGCTGAGAGAGTGTGGCGTGGTCTGAGAAGGATACATGTTTCTTTCCCTTGAGCTCTGTTCTCATCCCTGAGTCTAGTCCTTCTCCTCCGGCTGGGGGGGCTACTTAGGAAAGCCCACCCCCACCTCCGCCCCCACCCCAGCCTCTGGGGCCGGTTGGGCATATAGATAAGGGAGCAGACGTGGGGAAGGGCCCAGCCTCGGATTCTCTGCGGAGCCAAGTCTGACGAGAGGGCCAGGCAACCCGCCCGGGAGCCTGGACCCATCAGGGCAGTGTGTCCAGAGACCATTACACGGAATCAAGGGAACCAAACCCCAAGCCCAACTCCACCTAGGGTTGAGGACTTTGGAGCAATGGGAGGCAGTTGTCAAGAGATATTTTAATGTTTTATGTCACCACTTATGAGACTTGTTATAACCTCACGAAGAGCACAGCCTCAGGGGGAGTCACAAATCACAAACACATGAGAAACAGCAAGTTTGGAACCCAAAGGCCAGACAAGCTGCAAACCGAGGCCAAGGTGAGAGGAGGGGGAGACACAGGTCCTCTCGCTTGAGCCGAGGGCACTGTTCTGACTCCCCACGGCCAGGGGTGTGAGGGAGGCGGGCCAGTACCCACAGGGCTCTCCCCGGAGGCTAAACTGCTGGTGGGTGTCACCACCAGGGCCCAGGATGGAGGACAGAGCTAAGGCCTCTCAAGCTTGAACGTGTACACGAATAACTCCGGGGGGCATGTGAACATTCTGATTCTCGGTCAGCAGACCTGGGCAGGGGCCTAGGAGTCTGCATTTCTGACAGTCTCCCAGGCCACATGGCTGCACAGGTTTGCAGGCCACACGTTGGACAGCAAGGCCGTGGTATCTCACTCATTTTAGATACAGTCCCAGCAGCTAACACGTAGGTGATAGGCGCTGTTCCAAGTACTTCAGATTTATTAACTCATTTTATAATTACTTGCTGTTATTCCCCTTTTACAGATGAGTGAACCAAGGCACAGGAAGGTTAAGCAAGGCACCCAAAGTCACACAGCAAGTCAATAGTTAGGCTAGGATTTAAACCCAGGCATTTTGGCTCTGGAGTCTGGCCTCTTAGCCTCTGTGCCATTAACAGAGTCCCTCTGTGTTGAGTAGATGTGGCTCTGTTGATTCTTTGGTCCGCAGGACTGTAGGAAATGCTTAGTAAATGCCGAGTCAGCCAGAAGCAGTGGTGAAAGGAGCAGCCAAGTACTCATCAGGAGGGAATTGAAAAACACGGATGCATTTAATGGCTGCCTTGGATCTGGTCAGCATTGGTTCTCTAATGCAGGTGATACCTCGGTGCTTGTCACTAGGGCATTAAGAAAAGGCTTTATCACCAGTGATTTCCAAGTATTAAGGAAAGGCAAAGGCCCTTGGGATCTGTGTTAATTCTGCTAGGAGATCAGGGGTCAATGCATGAGATTGAGAAATCCAAGATAAACCTTTACTTTGGGAACAATTTGGAGATCTATTTAATTGTATCTGGTTGGTATAAGGCCAGAAGTTGCCACAGGGCTATTAAACGGAACAAAAATTAAGACTGTGAATGTAGCCAGGTGCAGTGGCTCTCACCTGTAATCCCAGCATTTGGGGAGGCCGAGGTGGGTGGATTATCCGAGGTCAGGAGTTGGAGACCAGCCTGGCCAACTTGTCTCTATTAAAAATACAAAAATTAGCCGGGCAGGGTGGCACGCACCTGTAATCCCAGCTACTCAGGAGGCTGAGGCAGGAGAATCGCTTGAACCCCAGAGGCAGAGGTTGCAGTGAGCCAAGATCATGCCACTGCACTCCAGCCTGGGTGACACAGCAAGACTCTGTCTCAAAAATAAATAAATAAAATAATGTAAGGCAAATGTCTTTACATAAAGGCAAGTTAATGGAGAAGAGGAGCAGTTTATAGGATGAAAGTTGAAGCTGCCTTTGCAGACTAGACAGGGACTGGTTAGTGCCTGGCATCAGCTTTCCCAAGGACCAGGCCCATTGTGTGAAGGACAGTCCCAGAGGAAGGGGAAGGGCACAGTGGCCACACCCATATGCACAGCGTTCCTGGCCTCCCTCCATGTGAAGGAGAAGCCCAGCACCATCGTGCTATTTTCCTAAAGAACAGTCGCATGTGCGTTACATCTCCTAGCCAGGAAAACTGACCCAGCAAAAGATCCAGGTGTTTTATCTGCAGCCAGGTTGAGGGAGTCTGGGCTGGAAACGAGATGGGTTTGGGATGGAGGGTCAGAGGTGGATGAGCTGTGTGACCCTTTGGCCACAGGTAGAAAAGCCCAGCCTCTACTGAGTGAAGCTCCCAGGAGGGGCCAGGCTTCTCCACCAGATGCCTTCATCCTCATCCCTCCCTGTTGGGGTCCAGCCAGCTAGCGAGCAGTGTGAGGAGTCCTCACCATTCCACTTTAACTCTGGGAAGGAAAGGGCATCCCTCGAGGCACCCTCTGCAACATTTTCATTTTCTCTGCCACTTAAGATGGAAACACCAGTTCCAAGCCAATGTGAGGGAATGAAGCAGGCATTGTGCAGCCCTTCTTTCCCCTAGAACATGTGGCATCGGCGGGCCCTTCCCAGGCTGGCTCAGGTGTCTGAGTGGGGCTTCAATGGTGTCTTTCAGGTTGGGAAAAATAGCAGCCTAGCTTTGTCACAATCCAGTCCTTCAAGTATATCCAGCCCAGGACACAGCCGACAGGTAAGTTGCTGGGGGCGGGGTGGGCTGGGGGTGGGGAGGCAAAAATTCATATGGTCATCAGCAGAGTGGAAAGAGTTTGGGCATTGGGGTCAGACCCTGATTCAAACCTCATCTCCAGTTAAGAGCATGGCTACCTGGCTTCCAAACCTAGGCCTTCTAGTTAGCTGTGTGCCCTTGGGCAAGTTACTTAACTTCTCTGTGCTTCCATTTCCTCCATCTATAAAGTGAGAATCATACTGGCCCCTACCGTCTATGGATTTTGTGAGGATTAGCTTATTGATGTAAAGCCTCTAGAAAATGCCTGGCACACAGTAAACCCACAAGTGTTAGCTATTATTACCAGCTGTACGAGCTTAGGCACATTACTTCTCTGAGTCTGTTGTTTTTTTTTTTTTCATTCATTAAAAGGCAAAATTGGTGCTTCCCTCCTAAGGCTATTGTGAATATTAAAGAAGATGATGTGGTTTAAAGGGACTTGCGGCCGGGCGCGGCGGCTCATGCCTATAATCCCAACACTTTAGGAGGTTAAGATGGGTGGATCATGAGGTCAGGAGTTTGAGACCAGCCTGGCCAATATAGTGAAACACCGTCTCTACTAAAAAATACAAAAATTAGCCAGGCGTGGTGGTGCGTGCCTGTAGTCCCAGCTACTCGGGAGGCTGAGGCAGGATAATTGCTTGAACCAGGGAGGTAGAGATTGAAGTGAGCCGAGATTGTGCCACTGCACTCCAGCCTGGGTGACAGAGTGAGACTCTATCTCAAGAAAAAAAAAAAAGCGGGAGGGACTTGCCAGCCAGGTGTGATGCCTCACACCTATAATCCCAGCACTTTGGGAGGCCAAGGCAGGGGGATGGTTTGAGCCCAGTAGTTTGAGACCAGCTTAGGCTTGAGACCCTATCTCTACAAAAAATTTAAATAGCCAGGCGTGGTGGCACATGCCTATAGTCCCAGCTATTCAGGAAGCTGAGGCAGGAGAATCACTTAAGTCTGAGAGGTTGAGGCTGCAGTGAGCTGTGATTGCACCTTGCACTCCAGCCTGGGCAACAGAGCAAGATCCTATCTCAAAAAAAAAATTTTTTTAGGCCGGGCACGGTGGCTTATGCCTGTGATCCCAGCATTTCGGGAGACTGAGGCGGGCGGATCACGAGGCCAGGAGTTCAAGACTAGCCTTGCCCACATGGTGAAACCCCATCTCTACTAAAAATGCAAAATTAGCTGGGCATGGTGGTGTGCACCTGTAATCCCAGCTACTCAGGAGGCTGAGGCAGGAGAATTGCTTGAAAAAAAAAAAACTTTTTTTTTTTTTTTTGAGACGGAGTCTCGCTCTGTCGCCCAGGCTGGAGTGCAGTGGCCGGATCTCAGCTCACTGCAAGCTCCGCCTCCCGGGTTCACGCCATTCTCCTGCCTCAGCCTCCCGAGTAGCTGGGACTACAGGCGCCCGCCACCTCGCCCGGCTAGTTTTTTGTATTTTTTAGTGGAGACAGGGTTTCACCATGTTAGTCCATGTTGGGATGGTCTCGATCTCCTGACCTCGTGATCCGCCCGTCTCGGCCTCCCAAAGTGCTGGGATTACAGGCTTGAGCCACCGCGCCCGGCCAAAACTTTTTTTTTTTTAAGAGGAGGGGGAGGCTTTGCCCATGGTATCTGTCCATCAGCACTCTCTCAAAAGCCTCTGGCGAACTACAGCCACCATTCAGGATGCAGTTTCATGGCAGCAGTATTCAGGGTAGACTTAGTAGTTTTTATAAACTTGAGGTATAAGAGTAGTTGATGTGTACGCCTGTGATAAATGATTTTCTCAATGGGGTGTGTGCATATGTGTCTAGGGCGGACAAGGAAGGATTTGGGGGTGGCTTTTGCCCCTTACACATGATTGGAAGATGTGTGGGTGTACGTGTGTGTATAACTGTGTTGTTATGTTGCCTTAGATGTGCCGCATGTTTTGTAGACACCAAACAGAAAAATATCTACGTGCCTGTCTGTGTTTTGCCCTTTGGGATTTTCTCACACATTTTGGGTCGAGTTTGGGTGAAGATTATGGGGAAATGGTTTTTGTATCCCCAGGCCAGGGAGAGTCTCCTCACCATTTTGAGCCCTTTTTGTGCCAGAACACTTGCAGCTCATCATGTGTGCTGGGGTGGGGAGGCACGTTTACACGCAGACCATCAGCCTCTGTTGATGAGGCCTCTTGCACCCTCACCAAACACGGCTTGCATGTGCCTATAGCTCCAGCTACACCTGCTGGGAGCCCAAAACGCTGGCAATCAGCCCTGACAAACACAATAATGGCCACCACTTGTTTAGCACTCTCTGCCTGCAGAGAGAGGGCTGTGTGCCATGTCCTTTACACACACTACACACATTTAAACCTTTTCACAACCCTGTGAGGGACAAGATGATTATAGATGAAGATGGCTACACTAAGAAGCCAAGTAACTTGAACCCAAAATCTCTCTTTCCAAAGCCTCTATGTTTAACCCAACACTAGACTCCTTCCTGAGATAATTTGCCGTGTCCTCTGTAAGTTAGGTAGGAAAAGGTAAACTAACAGAGAACAAAAACGAAGGCATCAGTTTTTCTCTCCACTCTCCCACAGAGGCCTCCCAGGAATGTCCGCGGCATTCGTCCTTGTGTTTTCCTCCACAGTGAGGACCTCTGTGACTGCCTTACACGCATGGATCCATCACCTCATTTGCTATTGGATCCTTTAGATCCATCATCTCATTTGCTATTTCAGCTGCCCTTTGCCAGATACGGGAGGTGGGATATTGTCCTCTCTATTATAGATGAGAAAACTGAGGCTCCATCCTTGAATTCTCATGGGTAATCTCAATTGTATGGTTTTGAAACAAGTTTTTCTTTTCTTTCCTAGAAGAACACAAACAGAACGGGCAGGATAAGGACTCTTCCATAACAAGACTATGAAGCCACTTCCACACCAATTCCAGGCCACCTAATCCCATCCCAGGAGGCCACGGGGAGGAGGAGGGAGGGGAGTGGGCTGGAGGGAGAGTCTGTTTTCTGTGTACTCCCTGTGACTCTGGCCTTTCTTCTTCTTTTTTAATTGACCAATTTTTAGTTTTAAAGAAAAAGGCAAAAGAACGTGAATTTGAGATTTACAGAAAACAGTTCCAGTGTTTGGTTTCCGTTGTCTTTTCTTTCATTTGCCATGTTTTTACATTCTTCCAAATTTGGGGTCATTCCCCTAGCTCCTGATGCTGCTACTGTACCATCCTTTTGCTCCAGCCATGACAGTAGACATTGCAGAATGTTGGTTCAGGTTGGCATGCTCTGAAGCTCTTGAACTTCAGCACAGGCAGAGCCCTTTTTCTTCCTGTCCTTTCCACCCGATCCCTTCCGTCCCCACATCTGCCACTCTCTGGGTCCTCACTGGCCTTCAAAGGACCTGGCTCTCCTAGGATCCCCTCAGGACTGCCTGCAGGGAGAGGGGACTTTGCTGGGGAGGAGCTGAGAGTGGAGCGTTGGAGAGTGGGTGGGGTTCCCTCATCGGGTTTCCACAGCCCACCATGGCTGGAGCCAAATGCTAGAAGCAAGATTGAGAACAGTGGCCATTTAGTCATGTGGTTTACCTAATACCACTGGCCAGCTGTGCAGCTCAGAAAGGATAAACCAGTCAGGGACAGGGACAGGGGCCAGAACAGGTTTGGGAAGGTGGCAGCAAACAGAGCATGGTGGCTAGGAGATGACCCCTAAAAAAAAACTGGGGACTGTGGTGGTCTGAGCTGGTCAGGAATCTACAGAATCCCTTCCAGGGATCAGTGTGCCCATGCCCACAGCAGGGTGAACTAGGAGGGAGAAATCCCAGGAAAAAGGTCATGAGAACCCAGAAAGCCACTCCATGAGGAGGCACAGTGACCACAGCTGCTAAAGGTTCTTAGGCTGCCTTCCTGGGCTAGGAAGAGCCCTCCAGGGAGAGCTTCTGCAAAAGGGTATGTGTCACACCTTTTGTGAGAAGGAATAATAGCATTTCCCACCCACCCACCCCCATGCCCTGGGCCACAGGGACCTGGTGGGATCAGCACACCCATGGATCAGCTTTTGCTGTGTTAGAGACAGCCATCCCCAAGAAGGAATGGTAAGGACAGCCACTGCTCAGTGAAGAACAGCCATTTGGAAGAGCCATGCTGGAGCCCTGCAGCCATAGAACTATTCACACTGGAGTTTTGAAAAAAACAGCAATACCGTCAGCTCTAGTAGGGAATCATAATCAGGAAAGGAATTCACAACATAAAATAGGTGTTCTGTGCTATTAATCATGTAACTTTGCATATGATGTATAGCAGAGATACTGGGAGGTTTTGCTTCATCCCTAAATCAGAAATGAATGCTAGTTTCACAGCTGGGCAGAACCCTCATCCCCAACCAGAAGTTTTCCTTTTCTTTCCCATTCCCCCAACCCAAAGATCGGACCACTGTTAGGTTTCACCACACAATTGGAATTGCAAAGACGGGAGGCAAATGGAGTGATTTGCATCAATGGAATTGCACTGACAGTGAGTGTTTCTTATAGGATTACTAAATTTTTTCATACGAAATGATTTTTTTAAAAATCAGGAGTTGATATTAAGTACCAGGACATTAGTTCGGATGATTTCGTTTTTATTTCTGCAGTGTTAAAAGTGCACTTATATGCTGGTTTATTTACGTCTTGGGGAAAGAGACTGCAAAGTGAAGGGACGATTGTTACTTTTTCTTTTTTAAAAAAAAAAGTTAAGGCAGATTTTAAGACTTATAAATGTTTAAGAAATTATAAACAAGGTTAGACCCTTTGAAAAAAAATTTAGAAGATATTCTTAAAGTAAATTTTTATAGTGTTAATTTTGTAATAATTTATGTTTTACTATATTGCAGAGCTAACTGACCAGAATAGTTTCAGAAACAATATGAAACTTAGGAAAGTTTAAGCAATGTTTATATTTTTAAACTGTTCTTTGAATTATGTTTTTATTGTACATTTCTTCAGACTGAAAAGTATGTACATATCTTTGTTATTTTTGCACAATTTTGTCCTGTTGGGTTTCAGAGGTCTGTTGTTTTTTATAATTTATTTTGAGTTGTAAATCTTGCAGGAGTAAAAACAAAACAAAATCTCCGCAACAAAATACCCTCTGATTTATAAACTCTTATGGTCAAAGAGGGAAAACAAAGGTTGAGAGATTAAGTGGCTGCTTCTGAGAAATAATGTCTCAAGGACTAAAGGAGCAATTCAATAGGTTTAGACATTGTAGCTCTCTACATCTTGAATTGGAAGCTGGAATAAAGAGCCCCCCTACCCCCCACCCCCTCATCAAATGCTGCTTACTTTGTCAAAAGACTGGCTATGACCAAGGTGAGGACATTTGTGGAAAACTGGGCAAAAAGGGAAAGCCCACGGTATTCTTCCTTTGCAACCAACCACAGGTTTACTTTACAGTGATGTATTAAAAACTTGCAGCTTGAAAAACGGAATACAAATAAAAGGTTCTTTTTGGGTTTGTCTTAATGGAGTTAAACTGGAGCAGCCTATAAAACATTTTTAGGGTGATGTCCTCTGGGTCCTTCTGTTCTGCACACCCACTCAGTCTTCTCTCCCAGCCCCTTGACTGCACACACCCCTCTTTGCCTGAAGATCTCCTGACTTGTCGCCAGCCATAGAGGCTCGAAAGCTCTGGTTGTTAAGCATAACGCAATGCATAGACCTGTCAGCCATAAAAAAAGAAAAAAAAAAAAAAAAAAAAAAAATTTGCCGGGGGGGGGGGGGGGGTGTTTTCTTCCCCTTTTTTTTTTTTTTTTTTTTTTTTGCGGGGGTAAAGTATTCTCACCAGAAGAGCTTTCCTGCCAGACCTGTGTTTGAGGCAGGAGACGACTGTGGATTCATTCAGCGAGTACTTGGAGAGCACCGTCTCTGTGCCTGCCCCTGAGCCAGGCGCTCCATGCTCAGGGGTGAGAAACACGATCCCAGCTGCTGTCTGGAAGCAACCCAGTGACGGGGAAAGCAAATAAATACACACATGGTCAGATGAGTAATTACAGATTGTGGCAAACGCTATGGTGGAAAGAACTGAATTCTGTGAGAGAAAGTAACAGGAGAGACGTTTAAGATGGAGAGGGGACAGCTGTCAGGAAGTTCTCTCTGAAGAAGTGAAGGCAGGACGCCTAAAGAGCATCCATTGTGGACAGACCCCAGGGGCAGAGAGATGGACAGAGGGCAGGGACGAGGCCACAAAAGGCCTTTAGGGAGTTTTAATTGTGTGTCAGATTCAGTGGGAATCCTTGGAAGGGCTTTAAGGAGGACCGCGGTACTGTGATCTGTTGAAAGGGCACTCTAGCCACTGTGTGGTGGATCAGTGGGAAGCTATTGCAAGAGACAAAGTGAAGGAGAACATCAGTGTGATCGAAAGATGATGACAGTAACTATAAAGAGAAGTGTGTGCCAGCCTGGGCAATACAGAGAGACCCTGTCTCCAAAAAAAAAAAAAAAAAAATTAGCTGGGCACGGTTGCTCACACCTGTGATACCAGCACTTTGGGAGGCCAAGGCGGGCAGATCACCTGAAGTCAGGAGTTCGAGATCAGCCTGGTCAATGTGGTGAAACCTCGTCTCTACTTAAAAAAAAAAAAAACAACAAAAAAAAAAACACATTGTTGTGATTACCTGAGAGAATGTAAAGGGAGAAAAGAAGAGAGATTGGGTAGAGCCAGAAAGCTGGCAGGGAACCCTAAGATGAAGCCCTTCAAAGCAAAGAGTGACCCCAGCAGAAAGTGGTTCCCTGGAAGCCAGGACTGTACATGTTTTGGGGAAGGAGCAGTTAGCTGAACCAAGTGTTGCTGCAAAGTGGAAGACAGTGATGGCGGCGTGTCTAGGGCTTAGCAACGTGGCGGTCATTGGTGAATTATTAGTTTCCTAGGGCTACCATGACAAATGACCACAATATGCTGGTTTAAAGCGACATACATCTATTCTCCCATGATTCTGGAGACCAGAAGTCCAAAATCAAGGTGTCCGCAGGCTGCATTCCCTCCCAAGGCTCTAGCAGAAAATCCTTCCTTGCCTCTTCCAGCTTCTGGTGACTGCTATCCTTGGCTTCCCTGACTTAGAGACACAACCCTCAAATCTGCTTCCACATTCACATGGCCCTCTCTCCTGTTTCTCATATGTCTTAAATCTCCCACTGCCTTTCTTTCACAAGGACACCTGTTATTGAACTTAAGGCCCACCCTAAATCCTGGATGATCTCATCTGGAGATGCCTAACATCCACAAATTCCGTTTTTCCAAATAAGGTCACACTGGCAGGGTCTGGGGGTTAGGACATATCTTTTGGGAGCCACTATTCAACATATCACAGTGGCCTCAGCAAAACAGGTGTGACAGAGTAGAGTTGGCGTGGGAGGACGGAGCGTGGGCAAAGCCAGACTGGAGTGGTTTGGAGGGTGCGTGAGAGCTAAGCAAAGGAATTCCGTGTGCAGACAGACAAATCCTAAGAAGTTTAGACAGCCCAAGGGAGGCTTTGGATTTTGTGTTTTTTGTTTTGTTTTTCGAGGGAGGAGAGACCAGATTATAATCCATATGCTGGTAAGACTGAGGTAAATAGGAGAGGGAGAGGTTAAGAAAGCAAGAGAAAGAGGTGTGGTATGATTAGGCTTTGTGTCCCCACACAAATCTCATCCTGAGTTGTAATCTCCAGAATCCCCACCTGTTAAGGGAGAGACCAGGTGGAGGTAATTGAATCATGGAGACGGTTCTCCCATGTGAGTTTCCTGATAGTGAGTTCTCACGAGATCTGATGGTTTTATAAGGGGCTCTTCCCTCCCACCCCCGCGTTCACTCAGGCACGTCTCCTTCTTGCTGCCTTGTGAAGAATGCGTCGTGCTTACCCTTAGCCTTCCACCATGATTGTGAGTTTCCTGAGACCTCCCCAGCCATGCTGAACTGTGAGTCAATTAAACCTCTTTCCTTTAGAAATTACCCAGTCCCAGGTAGTTCCTTATAGCGGTATGAAAACAGACTCATACAGGATGATTTAAAAGAGAGTTATCTGACTAAAAAAAAAAAAAAAAGTCCTTGAGATGGCAGGAGGGAGATACTGGCCTTTGTAGAAAGAGGGACACCTCTAAGGTAATGGGAAGGAAGTCAGCTCATAGATTTATTACTGGGAAGATGAGGGAATGCCCGGCTGATGGCTTCCATTTTCTGAGTGACCATGAGACAAGAAGAATGTGTATGAGAGCTTGGGAGAAGTTTGAGAAAAGTAAAGAAATAATTAACAGCTGGGCTTAGTGGTTCACACCTGTAATCCTAGCACTTTGGGAGGCCAAGGCAGGTGGATTGCTTGAGTCCAGGAGTTCAAGACGGCAACATGGCGAAACCCCACCTCTATTAAAAAAAAAAAAAAAAAAAATTAGCCAGGGATGGTGGCGAGTGTCTGCAGTCCCAGTGGGAGGATTCTTTGAGCCCAAGAATTCAAGGCTGCATTGGGCTATGATCAAGCCACGGCACTCCAGCCTGGGTGACAGCGCGAGACTCTGTCTCAAAAGAACTAAATTGCCAGACAGTGCTGAGAGCACATTTAAGATTCATAATCTAAGGTCCTGACATGGAGAAGATCATCTTGGGGAGTGGTTGGAGTGCCCGAAGAGCAGAGCAAGGCCACTCGGAGTCAAAGCTGTCAGGCAAACTAAGGCAGATTTTTTGCCATTTTGCCTCAGTCCCAAGTGAATATTTTCACTATGGTGCAGAACAGAAAACCAGAGGAAGCAGAACTGAAACTTGACACATAGTAGGCACGTTGAATAAATGTTTATAAAATTGTATTGCCCACCATCACAAAACGGCAGTGTGGCACTTCCTGCACCAAGGAATTCTTTTGCCCACCAGTTCGCTGAGAGCCTTGTCTGTGGCTGGCAGTCCGTCACTGTGCACTGGCCTGGGTAACATCAAGCTCTGTTGTGAAAGGGGCCTATACGTTCTGTTTTTTCCAAAGCCAGAACTCTGCGAAGCCTCTTTCAAAACTAGTCATAGGCCTAGAAGAACCATAGGAAGCTGGAAGTGATCTTAACTGTAGAACCCTCTTCTACAGGTGAGACAGCTTATTTTTGGTTTCGTAAGGGACTTTTTTTTTGAGACAGTGTCTCACTCTGTCGCCCAGGCTAGCACAATCAGGGCTCACTGCAACCTCGACCTCCTAAGCTCAAGTGATCCTCCGGCCTCAGCTCACCGAGTAACCGAGACCACGAGTGCATGCCACCACACCCAGCTAACTTTTTGTATTTTTAGTAGAGATGGGGTTTCACCATGTTGCCCAGCCTGGTCTCAAACTCCTGTACTCAAGCTGTCCACCCTTCTTGGCTTCCCAAAGGGCTGGGATTACAGGCATGAGCCACTATGCCTGGCCAAGACTGAGACAGTTCAAATGAGGTACTAAGACCTCACAGCTGGCTGTTGGTCAAGGCTAATTGTTCTTTCAACACAGTGCTCTTTCCATTGTACTTCATTTCCTCCTGTAGAAAGAAACTCTACCAGCCAGGCGCAGTGGCTCACACCTATAATCCCAGCACTTTGGGTGGATCACCTGAGGTCAGGAGTTCAAGACCAGCCTGGCCAACATGGTGAAACCCCATCTCTACTAAAAACACAAACTAGTCAGACGTGGTGGCAGGCACCTGTAATCCCAGCCATTTGGGAGACTGAGGCAGGAGAATCTCTTGAACCCAGTAGGCAGAGGTTGCAGTGAGCTGAGATTACACCACTGTACTCCAGCCTGGGTGACAGGGTGAGACTCCATCTCAAAAAAAAAAAAAAAAAAAAATTCAATGTGTCCTCTAGTTGGTTTACTTAGGTTTTTATTTTACTAAAATATTTTTCTCCTTTTTGTTTTTTTCCATTGAGCAATAACTACTTGCCTAATGGATTATTTCTTGCGCTCTGATCTCATTGAGGCTATTCAGAGCAGCAGGTTTTAAGTTCCCATGTTTCTGATAAAGTTCCCAGGAATGTATTTTAATAAGTTTATTTTCTATTCATCACATCTTCATAAGCCATTCAACTAGAAAAGTAAATGAAGAAGATGCAAAGAAAGCTGAATGCCTCAAAAACCAAATCAATCCTATTCAAGCCTGAATCACTGGAGAATCACTGTGGGAAGCTTGCAGCAGCTTGGAGGTGTTGCATTTATTGAGATAATTCAAAACTTGAATCTGATCTAAGGTCATTAACTTTGGGAAGGTTCTCCATTTTTTAAATGGTGGGACTTTTCTGGGTTTCCCCTTCAGCCATCAAATATTTTTAGTAAATTTGTAAAGCAGACGGCATCATCACAAAAGTGTTTGCTTCCTTTGCAACCTGAACAAGTACTGAGAAAGCTGCTATTAAAATAGGAGCTTCTCCAGCATGGGCAACATGGCGAAAACCTGCCTATACCAAAAATACAAAAATTAGCCAGGCATGGTGGCACGTGTCTGTAGTCCCAGTTACTCAGGAGGCTGAGGTGGGAGGATGGCTCGAGCCTGGGAGGTGGAGGTCGCCATGAGCCAAGGTCACGCCACTGCACTCCAGCCTGAGCAACAGAGAGAGACTCTGCCTTAAAAAAAAAAAAAAAAAAAAAAAAATTAGCTGGGCACAATGGCTCATGCCTGTAATCCCAATACTTAGGGAGGCCAAAGTGAGTGGATCATTCGAGGTCAGGAGTCCGAGACCAGCCTGGCCCACATGGTGAAGCCACGTCTCTACTAAAAATACAAAAATTAGCCAGGCGTGGTAGCACGTGTCTGTAGTCCCAGCTACTCAGGAGGCTGAGGCAAGAGAATCGCTTGAACCTGGGAGGCAGAGATTGCAGTGAGCTGAGATCACTGCACTCCAGCCTAGGCAACAGAGCAAAACTCCATCCCAAAAAAATAATAATAATAATAGCTTCTAAAGTCTGTATTAGAATTTTCATTTTCTCTCAACCCACTTCACTTACTGATTTCATAGCCAACCTTTAGTCCCCTTGGTATCCCAAAAATCTCTTCCATGTTCCTCAATCTAAACACGACTTGCAGGTTGGGGGAGGAGGGTAATGATTCTTGCATATTGTTGGAATAGGGCAAAGCAGAGCCCCAGGGAACAGAAGGACATGGGCAGGGAAAATCTCGGGGATCCTGGAGCTTATCTTTTGGGAAGAATCAGAGGCAGCTTTTTGTTTTCAATTTGTACATGTCTTTTGGTTCTGTACAACTCAGTAAACTGAGAACATTTTGACATGGGCTAGATGTTCCACATGGAGAAGAGGACCAGTTGACTCTGCTGTAGGACAGACCCAGAGAGGGAGCCTCCAAGTCTGTGCTCACCTTCCAGCACTGGGAGGATGTTCCTGCCCGCCCATGCTGAGCCCAGCATTGTTTAACATTTTAATTAATGAATTGGCATTCAAAGTAACCTTGGTGAATGAAAGCCATGAATACAAACAGACTGATAAATAGAACAGTGGTTACCTTTGGGGGGCACAAGAGAGATTTCCGCAGTGCTGGAAATGCTCTGTATCTTGACCTGGGAGCTTGTTAAATGAATCTAATCACTTGTGAAATATTTATGAGGTTATATACTTAAGATATGTTCATTTTATTCACTCTTAAATTTGAAAGTTTATACACACACAAAAGGTAAATGGCAGACTTAGAGTGATAATTATCTTATCAGAAAGAAGAAAGTTAAAGTAGTTTGAGGAGAATATTGATGAGAAGCCCATTTTCTCCTCCCATCTCCCAGAGGCGGTAGGTACCACATAGGAGGGGGTGCAACAAGATGTTGAAAATGAAGAAGGGAGTTTGAAAGTCTCACATGAGGTTGTTGGACCCCCTCCAAGTCCCCTTCACCTGTGCAGCCCAGTGGTGACTTCCCCCAGACCCTAGCAGGGAACTGGAGGGTTATTTTCTGGAGAAATTAAATGGAACACTCAGAGGTTCAGGATTCAAGGATACCAGACCTATTTTTAAATTTTTAATTAAAAATTATAAAGCATTACAAAATAAGTTACCAGTTGCCTGGACCTCCCCATAATCCAATTGAATCAGCATTTATAGAGGGAGCAGGAATCCAGGCATCTGTATTTACATGCTCTTCAGGTAATTTAACATACCCTTAGAAAATAAATGAAAGTAACAAAGGAAACAAACTAACAAAAAATAGAGGCCAGGCACAGTGGCTCACAGTTGTAATCCAAAACTTTGAGAGGCTGAAGCAGGAGGATCGCTTGAGCCCAGGAGTATGAGACCAGCCTGGGCAACATAGCAAGACCTTGTCTCTATTTTAAAAAAGAAAGAAGAAATATATGGGAGCCATTAGGTAATCTTACCTTCATGTTTACCAAAGGACAGTGTTTGGCCCTGCGCTTCGAAGCTTAAAGAGACTGGATGGATGCAGGACCAGAGAAAAAGTGATAAAAAATAATTGATTACAGTGAAAACTTGTGGAATCTATTTCTCTGGAGATGGTTAAAAAGGGAATGCCTGGGATGTCTTTAAAAGCAATCTGCTTCAATTTTCCAAGGGAGATTTTGTATTGTAAAGCTTGGTGTGGATTACCATATGGGTTACATTGACATTCTGGGGCTTTTTCATTCCAAAAATATGTATATTTCATATTTCTGTGAACATCAAATTTGTCTTTAGAGATCACCTTAAAATTCCAAGAGGGAAGGACCTGGGCTGTCTTGTTCAGTGTTGTTCAGTTCCTAAATAGTGTCAGGCATACAGTTGGCATACAACAAACGATTGTTGAATGAACAATGAAGGAGCTGGTAAATGTGAAACAACAGCCTTTGGGGGGCGAGAGGGAAAGCATCTGTGAATTTCTGTGACAGAAATATGCCCACCATGGCTAATATCAAGCTAGCAGCAGCCTGTCCTCACTGAACACAGAGCTGAGAAAAGAGACACCATCGGTCCTCCTGAGGCTGTGCAAACCAGCTCCAGTATACTGCTGATTCTGTCCAATGCGGCAGATAGACTGCGACCAGCAATACTATATTAATTCATGTTCGACTGTGTGAAATAAGGTATCCCCTAAAGCCAACGATGAGAACTTGGCTGTCATTTGAAAGTGACCGACACTCAATACTAAAAATTTTACCATTTTTAACTTTTAACCATATTTCTGCTTGAAAAGGGTATTCAGGCAAAGTGATGTCTTAGTTTCAAAAATAATATATGACTAATTATCTGTCTTTCTCATATAAGAGATCCCCACTCTGTGGGCTATGCTCCAAATGTTTCATTTGCAACCTAATGTAATCTTCATTTAAATGTAAAATCAAGGGTGATTAGGTTGCAGGACAACTCATAGAGGCCCCTATGTCCCATGAGGCACCTGAAGTCTAATATCAATACGGTAGCATTTTGGGAAACGCATTCTCAGTTTCAGCCAGGGAAGACAGGATTGCATGCCACCTGGCCATCATCCCAGCTATAAGAAAGTATATCCTTCCACCTCACCATCTGCCAGGAGAGCAAAGACTTCTAGTCTGCACCCAGGGCAGACTCCCAGCTCCAAGCCATACCAGCACTGCTCTGATATCAAGAAAGGGGCTAAAGGGACAGGATTCCCCTGGTGGTGGCAGTGGTGGTAAACAAATAACATTATTGATCATGTGTTTCACATTTTTTCTAATTCTCAGAATAACTCTATGAAGTATGTAAGATTATTATCTCCATTTTACAGGTGAGAAAACCAAAGTTTAAAGAGATCAAGTAATTTGTTCAAGATCGTAACAGCTAGTAAGTGGGGAAGCCTCTTGGGAAAGGGTCCTTGACTTCCCCATATAACTTGTGTAAACAGGAGATCATCTATGGTCACCTTTTATACAAATAATACAGAAGCTCAAAGAGTGTTGGTGTTAATAAATTTTGTTCTGGACTTCAATTTGGTGGACCTAATTAAAGCTTAAACAGAGCCAGCCAGTGTGATGGGAGCTAAATTTACGCTCAGTTTATAATATGATGTTCTGAAATTCAGAAGTAGCCTCAAAAATGAAACAGGAAAAAAAGTGTGCATGTAAAAACTGGTGAAATCCAAATAAGATCTGTAGCTGAGTTAATAGTATTATAGCAATGTCAATTTCCTGATTCTACAGTTATGAGAGATTAGCATCAGAAGTAAGTTTTTTAATGAAGTACTGTAAGTGGGTATCATAGGCCCATGATCCCAACCTTGTCCTGCCATCCTTCATACTGTGGCCACCCGATGTGTTCTATACTTTCATGTTTGGTAAAATGAATTTAGTGTTTTAAAATGTTTTAAGCATGTTTGCTTTTTTAGGTCCATGAAGAATGACCAAAGGCTGGATACACTTTTTGAGTCCATCTTGTACTGCCTCAGATATTAAATGTTATTTTACAAAGACAGAGATGGAACTTTTGAGATTTGAGTTCTAATAGTTGTCACTATTAGTCTGTTCTGGGTTTTTTTTTTTTTTTTTAACTTTAAAAATGCAGCTCACTGGCTGGGCACAGTGGCTCATACCTGTAATCCCAGCACATTGGGAGGCGAAGGTGGGTAGATCTCCTGAGGTCAGGAGTTCGAGACCAGCCTGGCCAACATGGCACAACCCCATCTCTACTAAAAATACAAAATTAGCTGGATGTGGTGGCACATGCCTGTAGTCCCAGCTACTCAGGAGGCTGAGACAGGAAAATCACTTGAACCCAGTAGGTAGAAGCTGCAGTAAGCTGAGATCGCACCACTACACTCCTGCCTGGGCGAGAGAGGGCGAGACTCCATCTCAAAAAAAAAAAAAAAGGCAGCTCACCAATGAAACAACTTGGTGAAAGTAAAATCACATTCTAAACTTATGTCTCCCTTATGATTTGCACAAAAATATTAAGCATATAATAAATATCTTACCTTCCTCTTACATTGCCACTTAGAACCAAGAGTCTATAGTTTTGAAAACACACAACACAAGCCTGGGTGCAGTGGCTCACGTCTGTAATCCCAGCACTTAAGGAGGCTGAGACGGAAGGATCACTTGAGACCAGGAGTTCAAGACAACCCTGGG
>NW_012106775.1:347306-356111 GCF_000951045.1 Mandrillus leucophaeus
CTGACCTTGTGATCCGCCCGTCTCGGCCTCCCAAAGTGCTGGGATTACAGGCGTGAGCCACCGCACCCGGCCAGCCCAGCGTCTTTATGCTGGTGGTCCACACATAGGGTGACCAAGCATTCCAGTTTACCTGCGATTTTTCCAGTTTTATCACTGAAAGTTTCATGGTACTGGAAACCCCTCCCTCCAGAACAAATCAGGAAGTTGGTCACTCCATGTATGCTCTAGAACCCTGCGGGGGAGCTGTTAATAAACTGACGACTGAAACAGGCCCACACTCCCACTTTCAGAGCAAAGCAATTTTATCAGACTCTCTGGGGGAAGAGAGAGCAGACACTGCATTTTCCTTTTTTAAATTTCTCTTTTTTAGGCTAGTCAAATGAAGCAGTGGGATATGCTGCATTTTCAAAAAGCCTTCCCAGGAGACTGCAGTGTTTGTGCTGGGTGGAGAATCAGAGTAAGTCTACACCAAGCATAAGCTGTGTACTCTCAAACTCTCATGGACTCCTGATCAAACGCTGCCCAGCCCTTCGCCTCCACCCACCCAGCCTGAAGTAATGCAGGGGCTTGGGTCTGGTTGTCCATTAGAATAATGTGGGAAGCGTTTAATGCTTATCAGCTTGGAAATGCAAAATGGTGTAGCCACTCCAGAAAACAGTTTCTTAAGAAATTAAACACATGGCCGGGCACAATGGCTCATGTCTATAATCCCAGCAGTTTGGAAGACCGAGGCAAGAGGATTGCTTAAGGCCAGGAGTTTAAGACTAGCCTGAGCAGCATAGCAAGACCCCATCTCTTAAATTTTTTTTCAATTAGCCAGGTGTGGTGGCCTGTGTCTGTACTCCTAGCTACCTGGGAGATTAAGGCAGGAGGATTATTTGAGCCCAGAGTTCAGTTCAAGGCTGCAGTGAGCCATAATTGTGCCACTGCACTCAAGCCTGGGCAAGAGTGAGACCTTGTCTCTTAAAAAAGCAAAGTGGGGCATGGTGGCTCACACCTGTAATCCCAGCACTTTTGGGAGGCCAAGGCAGGCACATCACTTGAGTCCAGGAATTTAAGACCAGCCTGGGCAACATAGTGAGACCTAGTCTCTACCAAAAAAAAAAAAAAAATTAGCTGGGCATGGTGGTGCACGCCTGTAGTCCCAGCTTCTTAGTAGGCTGAGCTGAGAGGATCACTTGAGTCCAGGAGGTCCAGGCTGCAGTAAGCCTTAATTACACCACTGCACTCCAGCTTGGATGACAGAGTGAGACTGTTAATTTTTTTTTTTTTAAGTACCGACCATCCAGCCATTCCACTTCTAGGTATTTCCGCGAGATAAATGAAATTGTATATTCATGCATATGAATATTCATAGTGGCTTTAGTCGCAATAGCGCAAAACTGAAAACAACCCAAGTGTGCATCAACAGGTAAGTGGGTAAACAAATTGTGGTATATACATTCAGTGGAATCCTCTTTAGGAATAAAAATGAATGAAATATTAATACATGTAACAACATCAATGAATCTCAAAAAATTATGTTGAGTGAAAGAAGCCAGACCAAAAAAAAAAAAACTACATACTATGGTTCCATTTGTGAACAAATCTCTAGTTACAGGTAGTATGTCAGTGGTTGCCTGGGGATGGGGTTGGGGAATGAATGTTCATTATCTTGCTGTGATGATTTCATGGCTGTATACAAACTTACCACATAGAACAATTTAAAAATGTGTAGTTTATCATATTAATTATACCTCAATAGAGCTTTAAAGCAAAACCATCAATGTCCCAGCCCCATCCCAGGAGACTGTGTTTCATGGCCTGAAATGGGCACAGACGTCAGTACTTTTTAAAGGCTTCCAGGTGGTTCCAAGGTGTTGCCTGGAGTGAGGACCACAGCATGAATGCCCCCCACCTGGAGCCACTCCACAACCACTAAAAGAATTAGTCATAATATTATTAAGAGTGATGGGGAGGTGAAGGACAAGTTGTGGAAGGAGCAATGCTATGAGGATACTGAAGGTGATTCATTAAGCCCAGTTTGGTCTATTAACAGATGGCACCAACAGAGAATAGCTAACTCCACTAGGTGGCATCCACACACTTCTCTTCAGTGTGATTTCCAGGGCAATGGGTAATGCAGGGCACTATCTGAGTTGTGCTGAGAGAGTGCTGAGCACACAGTGTTGTTCCTCTGACAGAGAAAGGACCCAGACTTGTTGGAAAACAACCAGAAACTTGGGAAGATGTCAGCAGGGCCCACTGTGCTCTCCTCAGCCTAACTTCATAGCCAGAGGAAATCAGATTATTGCAATGTTAGTGTCATTTGAGGTTCCAGAGTACAAAGAGCAGAGCTATTCAGGGACCAAGTAACTCCTGAAGAGTAAGTAAATGTGTTCCCAGCCAGGTGCAGTGGCTCCCACCTGTAATCCCAGCACGTGGGAGGCCTAGGTTGGAGCACTGATTGAGCCCAGGAGTTTGAGATTAGCCTGGGAAACATAGTGAAACCCCAACCCTATCAAAAAAAAAAAATAGCTGGGCATGGTGGTGGGTGCCTGTAGTCACATCTATTCTAGAGGCTGAGGTAGGAAGATTGCTTGAGTTCAAGGGGTTGAGGCTGCAGTGAGTTGTGATCACACCACTGTATTCCAACCTGGGTGACAGAGCAAGACCCTGTCTCAATAAAAATAAAAAATAGGCCAGGTGCAGTGGCTCACACCTGTAATACCATCACTTTGGGAGGCCAAGGCGGGCAGATCACTTGAGCTTAGGAGTTTGAAACCAGCCTAGGCAATATGGAGAAACCCCATCTCTACAAAAAAAAATACAAAAATTAGCTGGGCGTGGTGGTATATGCCTGTAGTCCCAGCTACTCGGGAGGCTGAGGCATGAGAATCACTTGAACCTGGGAGGCGGAGGTTGCAGTGAGCCGCGGTGGTACCACTGCACTCCAGCCTGGGCGACAGAGCAAGACTGTCTCAGAAAAATAATATATGACGTTCTCAAGGAGAAGACCAAATGTCTTGTGCTTCATAGCACTGAGTAGAAACCACTATATGCAGGGGCCAGGACTTTGTCTTCTCTCCCTTATTAAGGAATGTTCCTGACATTTTTTCCACTTTGTTTTGTTTAGGCCACTCTGGCCTTGGGCAAGTCGAAGGATATCAAGACAGCAGACGGTAAAGCAGCCCCCTCTGTCTGCTGTGACTCGTGTCCTCCTCCCCAGGCCTGTGGTCCCCTGCTTCTCATAGTCACTGTCACTGCTGCAGGCTCCCCCTCCATTTCTCATCCCTGTTGTCATCGCCAGGCCTCTGCTGTACTGGCCGCGAAGCAGAGCCAGAGCCGCTTTCCTGAGTGATCATACAGCTTTGATCAACCCTCCAGGATCAAGCACTTAGACAGCCAGAATTTGAAGGAGGGGCGCATCATTTGGGTCTTCGTGTTTATGCTTTACTCCCCCTTCTACCACTGAAAGTAAAGCAAGTCCCCAGAGGAGTGGATCAAACAAACAAAAACACTGAAGAATAATGTCCACATCAGTAGTTTTCAAACTCCCCGGAACCCATCGGGAACCAGGCTTCAGAGAGGGCCCTTGGATCCACAGGCACCAGAGCAATGCATCAACTTTGTCAGCTTAGTTCTGTCCCTGCGTCAGAGCTCCCCAGGCTCCAGTTAACTCTGTCACTATGATCACGCAGGCAGTCAGCCATGCTTCTGTAAGAAAGATACAAAAATACAAAAATTAGCTGGGCATGATGGCAGGTGCCTGTAATCCCAGACACTTGGGAGGCTGAGGTGGGAAAATCGCTTGAACCTGGGAGGGGGAGGTTGCAGTAAGCCGAGATGGCACCGTTGCATTCCAGCCTGGGTGACAGACTCAGTCTCAAAAAAATAAAACATGAAAATGTGATCTTATTCTATGTGAATTCCAGGATAGTGTTCTTTTATCTATTGTGTATGTATTTGGGGACAGGGGTAATGGGAAGAGATTCCACATGTGATTTTTTTTTTTTTTTTTTTTAAGTATTCTGCTATTAAAAAGTTTGTAGACCAACCTCCAACATCCTTCTGAAAGACCCTTCTTACAAACCCAAGCCAGTGGCGCAGATTTGGGCACATAGTGTTTTGTTTGTTTTGTTTCTGAGACAGAGGCTTGCTTTGTTGCCCAGGCTGGAGTACAGTGGCACAATCTCAGCTCACTGCAACCTCCACCTCCCAGGTTCAAATGAGTCTCATGACTCAGCTTCTTGAGTAGCTGGGACTACAGGTGTGTGCCACCACAGCTGGCTAATGTTTGTATTTTTGGTAGAGATGGGGTTTTGCATGTTGGCTAGGTGATGGCAACAGGAGGCAGCCATTTTATGCCTGGGCACATAGGGGTAAGTCAGTTGTGAAACCCCACCTCCAAGCCAAAGACAGTTTAAAGCCTGAAAGCCAAGCTACAAGTTAAATCCTCAGACCAGACTGAGAACTTGTCTTCCCATTTGGCATGTTTTCCTCTGACTGATCCTCACCCTTCACCTATTATATACCTACCCTTTCCTGATTGGTTTTCTACATTGTCGTGCCCACCTTTGAGTGGTGTCTTTAACCTTTTTTGCATATTCACACACCAACTCGCACATACTCCCCATTCTGAGTCCATAAAAGGCCCCAGACCCAGCAGCACAGGGAGAAACTACCTGACTGTTGCGGTGGGGGACCAACCTGCCCCCCACAGCCCCCGGATCCCCTCTCCGCTGAGAGCTATTCTGTCACTCAATAAAACTCCCTGCCTTGCTCACTCTTCTATTCTCAGCGCATCTTCATTCTTCCCGGGTTCAGGATAAGAACTCCAGGACTGGAGCACAGGCCAGACTCAGCCTGGGTGGGCCGAGTGGGCAGGCCGTCTCCTGCTGCAGGAGAGTGAGGCCTGGGTAGGGAATCACAGGCTAGAGGTCTCTGGCTTGCAAAGTGACCGAGAAGAAAATCCTGCATTACCGGCTAGTCTCAAACTCGGGCTCAAGCAATCTTCCTGCCTTGGCCTCCCAAAGTGATGGGATTACAGTATAAGGCACCTCACCTTGCCCTGGGCACACAGCTTTCAAGTCTTTTCAGAGAGTAAGTCTTTCCCTCCTCAGAACACCTCCTCTAGGCTTTGGGGACAAGAGCATTATCCCTTCTCTCTGTTCAAAGTTGCGCCAAGGACCCAAACAGCCCTAAAATCTCCTCTAGTTCTCCCAGATGATCAGGGCTTTTCTGGCCTGCCAGATAGCTCAGCATTCTCAAGGTGGGCCTGCCCTCTGGAGATACGGTGCCCACTTTCTGGTTGCATGTTTACATGGCTACTTTCTGTTTCAGACTTGGTTCAGTCTCCCAGCATTCATTTTTTATCCCCTCTTTCCACTCTATTTTTTTTTAACTTTAATTTTAGGTTTGGGGGTACATGTGAAGGTCTGTTTTGTAGGGAAGCAGATATCAAGGGGATTTGTTGTACATATTATTTCATCACGTGGATATTAAGCCAGTACCCTGTAGTTATTTTTCCTGCTCCTCTCCCTCCTCCCACCCTCCCCCCTCAAGTAGACCCCAGTGTCTGTCATTTCCTTCTTTATGTCAATGTGTTCTTATCATTTAACTCCCACTTGTGAGAATATGTGGTATTTGGTTTTCTGTTCCTGTGTTAATTTGCTAAGGATAATAGCTTTCAACTGCTGAAAAATTATTTTTACTAAATGCTGAACAGATAAAAAAATTTTGTAAAATATATAGGGTATAAAGAATCATAATCGGATGAACACCTGTGAACCCACCCCTCAATTAAAGAAAAATCATATTAGAATGAATCCTGCAGTCCTCGGGATATTCCTCCCTAAACCCATTCCCTTTTCTCCCACCTCCAAGGCAAACATTGTGCTGAACTTTGTGTTTACCATTCTCTTGTGTTTCTTGATAGATTTCTTACATATGTTTGAATCTGTAAACAATATATTCAGTTTGGTATGTTCTTAAACTTTAAATTGATTCATATAGTATACATTGTCTTGAAGCAATGTTTTTGAAACTCGCCTATATTGTTGCAAGTAGCTACAACTGACTGTTGAAGTGGTTCATAGTATTCATGTGTAATATACCATAGTTTTTTTGTTTTTTTTAAGATTGAGTCTCGCTCTGTGGTCACGCTGGAGTGCAGTGGCGCAATCTCGGCTCACTGCAACCTCCACCTCCCGGGTTCAAGCGATTCTCCTGTTTCGCCCTCCCAAGTAGCTGGGACTACAGGCATGTGCCACCACACCCGGCTGATATTTTTTTATTTTTAGTAGACAGCCAGGATGGTCTTGATCTACTGACCTTGTGATCCGCCCGCCTCAGCCTCCCAAAGTGCTGGGATTACAGGCGTGAACCACTGCTTCCGGCTCTATACCATAGTTTTTAAAATCCATTTTTCTCTTGGTATTTGGTCTGTTGTCGGTGATTTCTATTATGAATGGTGCCGCTATAAACATTCTTGTACATGTCTCCTGGTGGACATTGACAAGAGCTGCTCTTGGAGTGGAATTTCTGGGTCAGAGTGTAGAAACATGTTTAAATTACCAAGATAATTCTAAACCGTTTTCCAAAGTGGATGTTCCAATTTATGCTCCCAAGATCACTGACCATCTCACTAATTGTGGACGTCTTTGCCAGCACTTGATATTGTTCAACTTCATAATCTTTATCCGTCTGGTAGATGTGAAATGGTATTTTCTTGTAGTTTTGTTTACTGGATTGTCAAAGAGGCTTAGAATATTTTCACATGTTCACTGACCATTTGTCCTTCCCTTTCTTGAAGTGCTGCTTCTGGGCTAACTCTTGGGTGAAGGATGTGGGCACAGGCCCTCAAGGACAGATGGCCCAGCCCAGAGCTTTAGTTTCTCAGGTCTTCCCATGCTTGAGTAGAGGCCCTCCTAGCTACTTGCATCCCACCTTACTCAGTGACCCTCCCTGAAAACAACTGTCAGGGCCAGGCACGGTGGCTCCCGCCTGTAATCCCAGCACTCTGGGAGGCCAAGGTGGGTGGATCACTTGAGGATAGGAATTCTAGACCAGCCTGGCCAAGGTGGTGAAACCCCATCTCTACTAAAAAATACAAAAAAATTAGCAGGGTGTAGTGATGCATGCCTGTAATCCCAGCTACTTGGGAGGCTGAGGCAGGAGAATCTCTTGAACCTGGGAGGTGGAGATTGCAGTGAGCCAAGATCGCACCATTGTACTCCAGCCTGGGCAACAAGAGCGGAAATCCGTCTCTGAATGAATGAATAAATAAATAAATAAGTAAATAAATAAATAAATCTGTCAGGTGGTCTCCCTCTCCTAAGACCAGCTTCAGCAAACGGGGTGAAGCTCAGGATCCAGGCTGCTCTGTGGCCCACAACCCAGTCGAGCCAACAGGCCAAGACCTTCCTGCCTGGTGGCCAGCGCCATGCCTGCAGGCCGCTCACACCGAAGATGCCACTTAGAACTCTCCACTGGGCACCCTCAAAATTGCACAAGTTCCTTCTGTTATTAGCTCATGCTGAGTTGTGATGCCAGCACTTCAAGCCTTGTTAATCATTGCATCAACAAGTACCGAGCTAGGTGCTAGAAAGAGAAACGGAAAAAGGCACTTGGGCCCAGCCCTCAGCATGGATCCCAGACGGTGACGTTGGTCCACACCTCACCTGCCCTCTCTGCCCTGCTACATTCCCCAGGCTTGCCCTGAATGTTGAGCACTAGAAATTCCAGGTCCGGGTCGCAGCCACAGGGGAGTCAGAGGCGTCACGTGACCGCGCCAGGGAGAGGGAGGCGGAGTCGCACGGCCGGGACGCCAGGCAGTCACCTAGCAACAGCGGGACGCGAACCGATGGAGACCAGCAACAGGGAGCTCCAAGCCGCGGAGTATTTGGAAAGGCATCAGATCAAGGAGCTGGTGAGCTACCTCACCAGTGCCCTCTTATTCTTTCGGCCGGGTAAGGGCCCCCATGCCCCGTTACAGCCATCCCTCCACGCGGGACTTGCTTCCCTCACGAAACCCCCTCTCACACACTCGCTTTCCACTGCCTCCCAGCCACGTGAGCCCTTCTGCTGTTGATAAACTCTGTGGCCCTCAATAAAACAGTCCCTCAGGCTGGAATACAATGGCCTGAGCTTGTTTCACTGCAACCTTCACCTCCCGGGTTCAAGCGATTCTCCTGCCTCAGCCTCCTGAATGGCTGAGGTTACAGGCGCCCGCCACCACGCCGGGCTAATTTTTGTATTTTTAGTAGTGACAGCGTTTCATCATGTTGGTCAGGCTGGTCTCGAACTCCTGACCTCAGGTGATCTGCACGCCTCGGCCTCTCAAAGTGCTGGGATTATAGGCATGAGCCACCGTGCACGGCCAAAGTTTTGAATCTGGCAACAAAACAATTGATAGGGTAGGATAGATATTCTAGAGGAGATCGCTTCTCCTAACATTTTTTTACACATCTGAACCCCCTACAAAATTTGCATCCTTTTGTAATTTAGGAGTGGTGTGTCATTTAAAAGTTATATTAAGGTGAAAATGGTTTTATGTCGTCCCCAGGGTGCAGAATTGTAATTTGCTGACCTCCATATGGAGCGTCCAAAATGCCAAAATTGTCCATTTGCTTCTTAAGGAAATGGAAATACCAAACATTCCAACTGTGCCAAAAAAACACCCAACCAATATCATGTATAGGATGATAAAGTTCTTGCTAGTTGTTTTAAAGTATTAAAACAAAACAAGGCTGGGCATGAGATGGCACCACTGCACTCCAGCCTGGGTGACAGAGCAAGATTCCATCTCAAAAAAATAAATAAATA
>NW_012106775.1:356161-358388 GCF_000951045.1 Mandrillus leucophaeus
AGTAGCTGGGACTACAGGCATGTGCCACCACACCCGGCTGATATTTTTTTATTTTTAGTAGACTCGGAGTTTCACCCTGTTAGCCAGGATGGTCTTGATCTACTGACCTTGTGATCCGCCCGCCTCAGCCTCCCAAAGTGCTGGGATTACAGGCGTGAACCACTGCTTCCGGCTCTATACCATAGTTTTTAAAATCCATTTTTCTCTTGGTATTTGGTCTGTTGTCGGTGATTTCTATTATGAATGGTGCCGCTATAAACATTCTTGTACATGTCTCCTGGTGGACATTGACAAGAGCTGCTCTTGGAGTGGAATTTCTGGGTCAGAGTGTAGAAACATGTTTAAATTACCAAGATAATTCTAAACCGTTTTCCAAAGTGGATGTTCCAATTTATGCTCCCAAGATCACTGACCATCTCACTAATTGTGGACGTCTTTGCCAGCACTTGATATTGTTCAACTTCATAATCTTTATCCGTCTGGTAGATGTGAAATGGTATTTTCTTGTAGTTTTGTTTACTGGATTGTCAAAGAGGCTTAGAATATTTTCACATGTTCACTGACCATTTGTCCTTCCCTTTCTTGAAGTGCTGCTTCTGGGCTAACTCTTGGGTGAAGGATGTGGGCACAGGCCCTCAAGGACAGATGGCCCAGCCCAGAGTTTTAGTTTCTCAGGTCTTCCCATGCTTGAGTAGAGGCCCTCCTAGCTACTTGCATCCCACCTTACTCAGTGACCCTCCCTGAAAACAACTGTCAGGGCCAGGCACGGTGGCTCCCGCCTGTAATCCCAGCACTCTGGGAGGCCAAGGTGGGTGGATCACTTGAGGATAGGAATTCTAGGCCAGCCTGGCCAAGGTGGTGAAACCCCATCTCTACTAAAAAATACAAAAAAATTAGCAGGGTGTAGTGATGCATGCCTGTAATCCCAGCTACTTATGAAGCTCCTTGGGGGCGGTGGCTCACGCCTGTAATCCCAACACTTGAGCCCAGGAGTTCTTAAACCAGCCTGGGCAACACAGCTGGGACCGCTCCTCTACTAAAAGTAAAAAAATTATCTGGGGCGTGGTGGTGCATGCCTGTGGTGCCAGCTACTCAGGAGGCTGAGGTGGGAGTCTCGTTTGAGCCTGGGAGTTCGAGGCTGCAGTGAGCCATGATTGTGCCACTGCACTCCAGCCTAATATTATATATTAAGACAAATGATGGGCCAATGCACAGTGACTCACACCTGTAATCCCAACACTCTGGGAGGCTGTGGTGCAGATCACTTGACTTCAGGAGTTCATAGACCAGCCTGGGCAACATGGGGAAACCCCATCTCTACCAAAAATACAAAATTAGCTGCACATGATGGTGTGTGCCTATAATCCCAGCTACTCAAGCGGCTGATGTGGGAGGATCACATCAACCTGGGAGGTGGAGGTTGCATTGAGCCGAGATTGCTACTCAGGCCGGGTGACAGAGTAAGACACCATCTCAAAAAAAAAATTCTTAAAGACAAAAGTTAATGTTCTTCATCATAACAAAGGGATATGTTACATTCATTACATAAAAATGTTTGTCAACATTTATTTTTAAATTTCATTTTTATTGAAGTGGATGTATGGGGTTTAAAAATTGAAAAGTACTCCAAAGCTTATAATAACAACAGCATTCCTGTCACCATCCCCAGCTTCTGCACAAAATAATTTCAACTCTTCTAGCAATATTCTTTGCTATTTATCTTGAGATTTCTAAATAACAGACCTATATTGTTGCTGCTGAATGTTTTTCCCTCTAGGTTAGATACTAGCTTTATGCTGTGGAAGATGAAAATGCGGCTATCTTAAACACACACCTCATACACCTGTTCCCACTCACACCCATCTTCCAGATAAATTTAGATCACAATTTTGATATCCTCAGTATTCAGAATTTTTAATACTATTAGGCAAGTATCTATAATCCTTATACTATGCTGATTATATTTCCCTTGTTGTTTTCCCTGGTTAATAATATATTTAAATTTTTGGCTTAAATTTGTGTGATCATCACTAATTCATCCATACCCTCTTTTGCCACAGTACAGCTCTCCTCTCATTACATTTGCATTCACTGAGTAATTACCCCCACCCCTCACCCCCACCACCCAATCCCCATAACCCCAGCTCTGTGTCTTCCTGCTCCAGTCTGGACTGATTGCTACACAGTAGTTATTCACGGCTTCGCCTCACTCTGATCCTAAGACGAC
>NW_012106775.1:358698-361376 GCF_000951045.1 Mandrillus leucophaeus
CGCCCGGCTTCAGAGCTTGTTTTATGGCATGGCCAGCAATCCCTCATTCTTGCTTTACCCCTTTCTTCTGGTGGAGCATATCCTTTAGTAGCTTCCTGAGAGAGCATGCTTTCAGGGGTAAAGATTTTGGGAACACACATATATAAAAATATGAATTCCTACATTCAAAACTTTAATAGAGTGGAGGCTGCACATGGAGGCTCATGCCTCCCAACACTTTGAGAGGCCGAGGCAGGCAGATCACTTGAGGTCAGGAGTTTGAGACCAGCCTGGCCAACATGGTAAAACCCCGTCTCTACTAAAAATACAAAAATTAGCCAGGCATAGTGGCATATGCCTGTAGTCCTAGCTACTCAGGAGACTGTGGCAGGAGAATTCACTTGCATCTGGGAAGTGGAGGTTACAGTGAGCTGAGATTTCACTGTTGCACTCCAGCCTGGGCAACAGAGCAAGACTCCGCCTCATAAAATAAGAGTAGATACAATTTTAAGTTGGAACATACTGCCCTCGGAATTTTTGAGGCATTGTTCCATTGTCTTCTAATTTCTCATGTTGCTCTGAAGAATTCTGATGTCATATGACATCAGATTCTTGATCTGGGTATGAGGCAAGTTTATTCTTTCTGGAAACTTTTTAGGGTTGTCTTTTTACCTTATCTCTGGTGTCCTAAATATTTATATGCCTTGGAATGGTTTTGTTGCTGTTAATGTATTGTGCTCTAGGTACTTTATGGTCTTATTAAATTTGGAGACATTTTTCTTTCAGGTCTAGGAAGTATTTTTCTTATTTTCCTTACCTATATCGTTCTGGAATTATTGGATATTGGACATCTTGGCTTGATTCTCTAATTTTCTTTACATCTTGATGTGTTGTATAATTTTTATCAGAAGAATACAATTTATGAATCTGCAGATTCTCTTGAGAATTTACCAAATTGTTATTTTGATGCTCCTCACTGACTTACACTTACATTTCCTGTCTTCATTAGTGGTTCTTTATGGGTAAGATGACTATATGAGTTATCATCCAAACTAGGGATATTTTGAGTGAAAATAGGTACTATTAATAATTATTCCAGGACAACATGGTAAACTAGGACTGTCCCAGGCCAACTGGAACATTTGATTATCCTTAATATGGGTATCTTAAACATGATATGAACAACAAAAACAATTTAAAATTAAAAGACAGGCTAGGCATGGTGGCTCACACCTATAATCCCAGCACTTTGGGAGGCTGAGGCGGGTAGATCACTTGAGGTCAGGAGTTCGAGACCAGCCTGGCCAATGTGGTAAAAAACTCTCTCTACTAAAAACACAAAATTATCCAGATGTCGTGGCAGTGTGAAATGCTGTCTCTACTAAAAATACAAAATTAGCCAGGTGTGGTGGCACATGCTTGTAATCAGTTATTCGGGAGGCTGAGGCAGGAGAATTGCTTGAACCCAGAGGCAGAGGTTGCAGTGAGCTGAGATTGTGCCACTGCACTCCAGCCTGGGTGACAGAACGAGACTCTGCCTCAAGAAGAAAAAAAAAAAAAAAAAGACAAAAGCACTATGGCAGCTAATGGGTCAACTGAATGAAAAATTAATTTTTCTGAGTTTCAGCATGAGCCCACTTACCTGATCTGCATGAACTTTCTGATAGTCTCTGAGAATCTCAGTTATAATCCACACAAACAGAGGCCTCCATTTGGCCATCTCGGTCACAACACAGAATCCCACTCAAAGAAGCACAGTCATTCCAGCAATCAAGAGTAATTTGAAAGGAATCAAAAAGATTTTAACTCATAATCCACAGTAAAACCACTCAAAAGTCCTTCCTCCTTGTTCCCAGCTGTATTCTCCACAGCAGCAGCAGAGCCTGTCAGCTTCCAAATCCATGACACTCAGCCCGTCCACCTCTTCTGTCTCCTCCCTATCTTGCGTGGTTTTCTCAGTTCTTTATTATGTCAACCAATTTAGCATCTTGAAGATTCTTTTTTTCCTCCAGCACAAAAAGCCTTGAACCCATCTGGCAAAACCAGAATTTTCCAGTAGAAGGCATTATCAGGGGAAAAGAACCTAAGCAGATAAAGACAAAATTCTCCTTAGTGGAAGGGAAGTCTGGGAATACTCATACATTAATTATATACCTATCACATAAATAGTGTAGCTGTTTTTTAAACTTGAGACATGGATACCACTTTTTTTTTTTTTTCTTTTCTTTTTTAAGACAGACCCTTGCCCTGTCGCCCAGGCTAGGATACAGTGGCACATCTCAGCTCACTGCAACCTCTGCCTCCAGGGTTCAAGCGACTCTCAAACCTCAGCCTCCAGAGTAGCTGGGATTACAGGTGCAAACCACCAGGCCCAGCTAATTTTTGTATTTTCAGTAGAGACGGGGTTTTGCCATGTTGTCCAGGCTGGTCTGGAACTCCTGACCTCAAGTGATCCTCTCTCCTCGACCTCCTAAAGTGCTTGGATTACAGGCGTAAGCCACTGCGCCTGGCCGGGTACCATCTTTAATAATGAGAATTCCGGCCGGGTGTGGTGGTTCACGCCTGTAATCCCAGGAGGAGGAGGAGGAGGAGGAGGAGGATTCCTTAAAACATCTTTATAAACCGGGCGCGGTGGCTCAAGCCTGTAATCCCAGCACTTTGGGAGGCTGAGACGGGCGGATCACGAGGTCAGGAGATCG
>NW_012106775.1:362386-363591 GCF_000951045.1 Mandrillus leucophaeus
TATATATATATATATATGATACGGTTTGGCTGTATCCCTGCCCAAATCTCGTCTTGAGTTCCCACACATTGAGTGAGGGACCCAGTGGGAGGTAATTGAGTCATGGGGCCGAGTCTCTCCTGTGCTGTTCTTGTGATAGTGAATAAGTCTCATGAGATCTGATGGCCACGTTTTTGTTTTTTTGTTTTTTTGTTTTTTTTGAGATGAAGTTTCACTTTTGTTGCCCAGGCTAAAGTGCAATGGCGCGATCTCGGCTCACTGCATCCCCTGCCTCCAGGGTTCAAGCGATTCTCCTGCCTTAGCCTCCTGAGTAGCTGGGATTACAGGCACGCACCACCACGCCTGGCTAATTTTTTTTTATTCTTTTCTTTGAAGTAGAGACAGGGTTTCACCATGGTGGCCAGGCTCGTCTTGAACTCCTGACCTCAGGTGATCCACCTTCCTTGGCCTCCCAAAGTGCTGAAATTACAGGTGTAAGCCACTGTGCCTGACCTGATCTGATGGTTTTAAAAATGGGAGTTTCCAGCTGGGTGCAGTGACTCACACCTGTAATCCCAGCACTTTGGGAGGCCGAGGTGGGCAGATTGTGAGGTCAGGAGACCATCCTGGCTAACACAGTGAAACCCAGTCTCTACTAAAAATATACAAAAAAATTAGCCAGGCATGGTGGCGGGTGCCTGTAGTCCCAGCTACTCAGAAGCCTGAGGCAGGAGAATGGCGTGAACCTGGGAGGTGGAGC
The DNA here is from genome assembly GCF_000951045.1 of Mandrillus leucophaeus. Taxonomy (NCBI): domain Eukaryota; kingdom Metazoa; phylum Chordata; class Mammalia; order Primates; family Cercopithecidae; genus Mandrillus; species Mandrillus leucophaeus. Next base: position 363,126 of record NW_012106775.1, read on the forward strand.
TTGCAGTGAGCCAAGATTGCGCCACTGCACTCCAGCCTGGGCGACAGAGTGAGACTCCGTCTCAAAAAGAAAAAAAAAAACGGGAGTTTCCCTGCACAAGGTCTCTCTTTGCCTGCTGCCATTCATGTAAGACGTGACTTGCTCCTCCGTGCCTTCCACCATGACTGTGAGGCCTTCCCAGCCATGCGGAACTGTAAGTCCATTAAACCCTTTTTCCTGTATAAATTACTCAGCCTCAGGTATGTCTTTATCAGCAGCATTTAAACATACTAATAGAGTATATATATTTTTATATATACTGTGTATATGTGTGTGTATATATACTGTATATATATGTGTGTACATATGGGTGTGTGTGTGTGTATATATACACACACACACACAGTTGCTGGCCATGCTGCCATTTTCCAGTGACAATTCTATGCTATATAAGGAGGGAATATGAATTTTTAGGGATGGCTTTAAT
>NW_012106775.1:364836-365575 GCF_000951045.1 Mandrillus leucophaeus
CTAAAGAAGGGGTGGGCTGGCATGCAGAGTATGTATGCAGTGCTGTTGAAGTTTCCTGCCTGAGTCCTCCTAATGACAGAGGAGAGAGGACTTGTCCATTCAGTGTCTGGGACCTTAGCCTGATGTGGCATAAGAAGTTTCTTTGAAGTCATTTATTTTGTCCTAAAAATTAATGAGATCTGTTCTTCTGTAGATATACCTATTTCTTGATATAAATGTTTTATATTACTCACCGAGGTATGATTGATGCTTAGAAAGACACATTAGCTTTATCCTGTGTCTTTGTGAAGCCCCTGGTATTATGACATGTGTCCCAATTTGAAAACCTTGGAATTACAGGGGAATTGCAGAAAATAAGACTAGACAGTTTGATTGGGCAATTACTATTGAGGAAACAGGTACGCAGTCCCCCGTTCTCAATTCCAAAATTCTGAAAGCTCTGAAAACCAACAGTTTCATAAGTCACTTAACAGCAAGACCTGACCTGACCTGAAATAATTTGGTAGGAAAACCTTGCCTCAGCTAGGGTATATTGGGAAATACAATTGCTGGGTGTTACAAAAATTAGCTGGGCATGGTGGCAGATGCCTGTAATCCCAGCTACTTGGGAGGCTGAGGCAGGAGAATCGCTTGAACCTGGGAGGCAAAGGTTGCAGTAAGCCAAGATTGCACCACTGCACTCCAGCCTGGATGACAAAGTGAGGCTTCATCTCAAAACAATGTGTGTGTGTGTGTGTGT
>NW_012106775.1:367035-370102 GCF_000951045.1 Mandrillus leucophaeus
ACACACACACACAGTTGCTGGCCATGCTGCCATTTTCCAGTGACAATTCTATGCTATATAAGGAGGGAATATGAATTTTTAGGGATGGCTTTAATAAAATTAGACAATTATATCAATAGTAACCCAAATGAGAGAGATTGCTGTGGGATTGGTAGAGTAAAATGAATTTGAAAACTATTGAGAAAAAAACTCAATGGAGACCATCATGACTAAATTTCACCATTGAAGATGCTTCCATTTTAGTAGAGTATGGTAAAGTCTGCAAGCTTTAGAAGCACGTTGCCTGGATTCATACTGGCTGTGTGGCCTTGAACAAGCGACTGTTGTGAGAAGTGAATGAAGTGATCCATAGAAAATGCTTCGCATAGTACCAGGCATATAGTAAGGGTTCAGTTAGCTATCATGATTAAGATGTTGGACCTGAACGTTGTGTCCCTTGAAGGATTGTTTTTTATATCAGCTGACATTTTATGTAACATAGGTGGTCAATTAGCTATTATGATTAAGAAGTTGAACCTGAATGTTGTATCCCTTGAAGAATTGTTTTTTTATATCTGCTGACATTTATGTAACATAGGTGGTTAGTAACATTTGGCTCTGCCTTTCATGTTTTAAAAAGGTTCTGTCTTTATTATATATATTTATGTTGTGATCATTTTCAAAACATTTTTAAAAGCAGGTAGAGTATACATTGTAGTCTCCAAACATAAACATTGTAACATCCCATGCAGCCTAAAGGATACACAATAAGCCTGGTTTGGATTTTCATCAAAGTGGTACACCAAGTTCTATTAGCATTATTTACTTATTCAAGCCTTAAAATGAAATGTAGTGAGTTGAAATTCAAACTTGGTCTTTTTCCAGTTTCTGAATTTGATATATGGTCCAGGAAGAAGAAACAGAAGATTTCATACAAAATGTGACTGCCTTTACTAGCCTATTTATTGCTAGAGCATATTTGTACCAGCAAGGCACAATATTAGATTTTAAAGTCTACTTCTGGTTTCAACACATAAATTCCCAGGGATGAAAAAGATGGAGTGGAAACCTATAAATTAAAAGATTTAAAAACATAACCTGAGTGAAGAGACAACCTATGGAATGGGAGAATATATTTGCAAACTATATGTCTGATAAGGGGTCAATATCCAAAACATGTAATAACTCAATAGTAAAAAAAAAAAAAAAAAAATTTAATGGGCAAAGGACATAAATAGACATTTTTCCATAGAAGATATAGAAATGGCCAACAGGTATATGAAAAAATGCTCAGTATCACTAACCAAGGGAATACAAAATAAAACCACAATGAGATACCATCTCACACCTGTTAGAAACGCTATTATCAGAAAACAAAAGATAACTGAGCATGATGGCACATGCCTGTAGTCCCAGCTGCTCAGGAGGCTGAGGCAGGAGGATCACTTGGGTCCAGGAGTTCAAGACCAGCCTGAGCAACATAATGAGACCCCATCCCTAAAACACTAACAAAAGATGAAAGATTTCAAGTGTTCGCAGGGATGTGGAGAAAAGGGAACCCTTGTACACCACTGGTGAGATTGTGAATTAGTACAACCATTATGGAAAACAATATGGTGGTTTCTCAAAAATGTAAACATAGAACTTATCTGGCGTTCCCACCACTGGGTATATATCCACAGGAAATGAAATCAGTATGTTGAAGAAATACCTGCACTCGTATTCATCACAGCACTATTCACAATAGCCACTATATAGAATCAGCCTAAGTGTCCATGGATGAATGAATGAAGAAAATGTGATATATACACAGTGACATACTATTCAGTCTTACAAAAAAGACTAATATCCTGTCATTTGCAACAACATGGATGAGCCTAGAAGACATTAAGTAAATCAGGCACAGAAGAGTACCTCATGATCTTAATTATATGTGGAATCTGAAAAAGTCAAACTCAAAAAGAGGAAAATGATGCTCAAGAGCCAGAGGGCGGGGGCATTGGGGAGATGTTGGCCAAAGGACACAAAATTTCAGACAGAAGAGGAATAAGTTCAAGAGACCTACTGTATTATCATGGTGACTACAGTTAATAATATGTATTTGAAAATTGCTGAAAGAGTAGATTATCAGTGTTCTCACCATGAAAAAATACATATAAGGGGACTTCAAAAAGTTCATGGAAAAATGGAATTAAAAGACTAAAAATTATTTCTCAACATAAGCTCTATCAAATTCAAGATACTTTTGTAAACAATGATACCAGCCATTTAGTCCATCCTTGAAGAACTCTGAGGGCCCTGGGAATTTAACAACGTCAGTGCAGTCTCTTTTACATCATAAAGAAAAATGGGTGCCCTTTAAAGATTTTTTTAAGATCAGGAAACAAAAAAGTCAAAAGGAGCTAAATCAGAACTGTAAGGTGGATGCTAATGATTTCCCATGGAAACTCTTGTAAAATTGCCCTGTTCCACGAGAGGAATGAGCAGGAGCATTGTTGTGGTAGAGAAGGACTTTCTCGTGAAATTTTCCTGGGCTTTTTTAAACTAAAGCTTTGGCTTTCTCAAAACATTCTCGTAATAAGCAGATGCTATCATTCTTTGGGACTCCAAAAAATCAACAAGCAAAATGCCTTGAGCATCCCAAAAAAGTATTGCCATGACCTTTGCTCTTGACTGGTCGACTTGTGCTTTGACTGGACCATGTCACCTCTTGGTTGCCATTGCTTTCATTGAGTTTGTCTTTAGGATGACACTGTAGAACCATGTTTCATCTCCTGTTAACAATTCTTTGAAGAACTGCTTCAGGATCTTGAGCCCACGTTTAAAATTTTCCATTGAAAGCTGTCTTTTGTCTGCAGCTGATCTGGTGCATTAGTTTTAGTACTGATTGAGTGGAAAGTTTGCTTAACCTTTTCAGTCAGAATTGCATAAAATGACCCAACTGAGATGGTTTGCGCTATCGTTTATGCTGTTAATGGTCAGTTCTCTTCAGTTAGGGCACAAACAAGATTAACTTTGTTACTCACAAACTGATGTGGATAGGGCTATAGTGAATTAAGATTGGCCACACATTTTTTTTTTTTTTTTT
>NW_012106775.1:371467-374651 GCF_000951045.1 Mandrillus leucophaeus
TGCTGAGATTACAGGCATGAGCCACCATGCCCGGCCTATTATTTATATCTTATCAATTCTTTAGGTGGCCAACTTCTTCCCTGCATTATGCTGTTCCCTCTATCTTTTTGGTTTTCAACCCTATCTGCAACTTACAGTCACTTGGGGAGTTTTTCTAAAAATTGCCCAGGTCCAGTCTCTGTATTCAATCTTCTGAGATAGGGCATTTGTATATGTAATTATTTAAGTATTCAATGTCTTACCTTCTTGCTGGACTGTTTCATGAAAAGTAAGGCCTGTGTCCCCAGTGCCTAGTACAGTGCCTTTGCTATAGCTGTTTAATAATTGTTAAATGACTACTTCTATTTGCGACATATTTTAATTTTGTATCAGAAAGAGCTGGAACTATTCTTTTGCAGAAAAACCAAGAGAATATTTAATATCTCTATTGGAACGACTGAGAATTGCAAAAGTAACAGGCGTAGCATTTCCTTTCTTTATGGATAACTCTAACATTGTGGCCATGTTTGAGATGATGGACTCCTCAGGCAGAGGCACGATATCATTTGTGCAGTATAAAGAAGGTCAGTACATTCTACAAATTGAGGTAATAGTTTGTGGTCATTCCATAATTTTTTTCTAGCAGAAAATACTTCTCACTTTGTAAAATTCTCACTTAATTTCTTCTCATTATTTTACAGCCCTAAAAACTCTGGGTCTATGCACTGAAGATGAAGATTTAAAAGATGATGGACATATAATAACTTTGGATAAATTCAAGGAGGAAGTGTAAGTTTATTTTTAAGTGACAAATATTTTAATAAGGTGGCATGATTTTGAAACATAACGCCTTTTAAAATAGGTTCCTATCTTTTGAAAGAAATATTTTGTTCCCTTAAAACTTTCAGCTGACTGGAAAGTGAGGACAGGGAAGGCTGACAGTAAAGTCTCTAAGCTCGGGAATAGGAGGGGAAAATGCTGGGGTTAGAGAGGAAGCTCCGGAGGTAGCTTCATTCTTTTTTTTTTTTCTGAGATGGAGTCTTGCTCTGTTGCCCAGGCTGGAGTGCAGTGGCAGTATCTCAGCTCACTGCAACCTCCACCTCCCAGCTTCAAGCGATTCTCCTGCCTCAGCTTCCCAGTAGCTGGGCTTACAGATGCGCATCACCAGGCCCAAACTTTTGTAATTTTAGTAGAGTCAGGGTTTCACCATGTTGGCCAGGCTGATCTCGAACTCCTGACCTCAAGTGATCCACTGCCTCGGCCTCCCAAAGTGCTGGGATTACAGGCATGTAACGGGCTGCGCCCAGCCAGCTCCATTCTAAATAGGAAGCCCCAGCAATTCTCAAAGGATGAGGTGAAGAATCACCACTATGCTGGGACAACTAACAGAGACACTTTGAGCTCAACACACTAGCTGGAAACTCTCTCTATAAAATACATACTAATACAATTTAGCTCAAAATATTTCCTCAAAATTATCACAAAGTCAATGTTTATCAGTAGCATAGGCTGCATGTTAGTCTGATAATTTTAAATTTTTTTTTTTTTTTTTCTTTTGCCAGGCTGGAGTGCAGTGGTGTGATCTCGGCTCATGGCAACCTCCGCCTCCCAGGTTCAAGCGATTCTCCTGCCTCAGCCTTCTGAGTAGCTGGGATTACAGGCATGCGCCACCACGCCCGGCTAATTTCGTATTTTCAGCAGAGACAGGGTTTCTCCATGTTGGTCAGGCTGGTCTCAAACTCCTGACCTCAGGTGATCCACCCGCCTTGGCCTCCCAAAGTACTGGGATTACAGGCGTGAGCCACCGCACCCAGCCTAATTTTAGATTTTGAGATATTACAGGATTAAATCACTGCTAAGTCAGAGAAAAACCACTGGAATAAAATTTAATAGTTGTAGAAAGTTTCCAGGGAATCTAGCTCAATTTTTTAAGAAGTTTTACTCTGAGATTTTATTAGTCAAGAAGCTATTATTGAATACAGCCCAAGGTCAAGGAAAAGTTACAAGAAAAAAGAAACTTGAGATTTTTGTCTCATCAGTTACATAAATAATAAAAATGTTTAATTACATTCCCTACCACGTGGGAATGTTTGAGTCAGAGTGCCATGGCCTGAAATGTTTCATCCAGAAAGAAAAGGTTGCCCACTGTCAGACAGAATGAAACTAGGAAGCATTTAAAATAGAAGGACATTTGTGAGAAAGAAGAACAATCCTATCTTATTCACCATCTCACAAGGTTTTTTTTTTTTTTTTTTTTTTAAGAGATAGGGTCTTGTTCACTTGCCCAGGCTGCAGTGCAGTGTCACAATCACAGCTCACTGTAGTCTTGACCTCCTGGGCTCAAGTTATCCTCCCACCTCAGCCTCCCAAGTAGCTAGAACTACAGACATGCAATCAGGGTCTTGACATGTTGGCCAGGCTGGTTTTGCACTCCTGCCTCAAGCGATCCTCCTACCTCAGTCTCCCAAAGTGCTAGGATTACAGGAATGAGACACTGTGCCCTGCCAGTTTTCTTAAGGAAATATAGTGAATTCCCAAACTAGATACAGGTGCCTCAATTAAAATATGCATTCTAAAGTGAGTTTAAAAAAAATTTATTGGCTATGTTTGAGTATCCACAACAGAATTTTCCTTAATTAGCACAGGAAATTGAAAGTTGGTTATAATTTAATATCTCTGCTCTTGTCTTCAACAGACATACTCAGCATTTATACTTGTAAATAGAATGAGTTTTCATTGTTTTGTTTTCTGTTTTTGTTTCCTTAGGAACAAGAGGATGAAGGAAATATGGTCAGCATTTTAATAACGCCATAAATCCAAGATAATTAATCCTATAAAGTTTTCCAGTTTCATTAATTCAGAATTTCATCGTATAACTTGAAATCCAATTGGCTTCCTCTTAAAAACAAAAACCAAGAAAACGTTTTTCTGAAAGACATTATTTTCCAGTATTAGGCCAATTTGTCCTCAAATTAAGTAGAATCTCAACATCTTGTTGAGCCAGTTTGTAAATTCCAACTTCATTTAATGCTGCTGTGGCAGGAAGTTGCCCTGAAGTTGACTGCAGTACATCTCTCAGGAGTAGTGCAGAACCGACGTTCAAATTCAAAACAATACAGGCTTCTTTTATGCTGTTTAGGGAAAACAAAGGAGGGAAATGAGATCTCCATTATCTGCATCAACCACTTTTTTTTTTTTTTTTTTT
>NW_012106775.1:376258-378301 GCF_000951045.1 Mandrillus leucophaeus
TTTGTATTTTTAGTAGAGATGGGGTATCATCATGTTAGCCAGGATGGTCTCGATCTCCTGACCTCGTGATCCGCCCGTCTCGGCCTCCCAAAGTGTTGCGATTACAGGCGTGAGCCACTGCACCCGGCCCTGTAATTTCTTATATTTAGTGACTAGGGCACAACTTTTTTTCATTTTCGATTTATTCCTCCAGTAACCAAGCAACTAGAAGCATTAAACCAAATACTAGAAAACAAAACCCAATATATAATTTATATCTAGTTCTGAAACCTTTTGAGGTCACGGGTCACATCTATCATTTTGGTTTCCCCATTGTGCTGTAAACATACAGTAGACAATGTTTTAAAACTTCAACTGATCTTATCCCACCCAAACATCTCCAGAACCCTAAAGTTAAAAGGAGTTAGCCTCCTGTAACAATTTGATACATTAATATTAATTGTTAAATGTTGAGCTTACTGTTTAAAATAATTTTCTGGTCTCTTGCAATAGTGAGAAAACAAAGGGAAAAGATTCCGAGTCATATCAAACTGCAGCTGGGCTGCTCCTCCTTCATTGAAGTGATTAGCAAGAATTATCTGAAACAAAGAATAATTCATTTAATGCTTGTCTTTATTATCACAGCCCAAAGACAGTCTATTCTTACTTACTTCTTGGTAGATGTATACATCCAGCTTCTCTACAAGCATTTGCCAGAAAATTTTAAATAAGGAGAAACAAAGCTGCTGCTCCAACTGAAGTAAATGGTCTCGTAAAGTCAGCAGTAAGGGGCAAGCCGAACTGGACAGGGACATCACTGCCTGCTCTGACTGAGATGGCAAGGACAACCATCTGGAAAAAACACATTTTTACCAAAAAATTTTCATTGGTTTGTATTTTTAAAGTTTTTAAATCATTTTAAATTGGAGGAAGTGTTCTAGGGCATTTTGGATAAGAAAAAATACACAGTCCAACATTAAAAGCTCTATCAGAAAATAAATGTACCTGTATTTTATATTTTCACTCTCAAATACTCTTTAACATGGGGATATTTTGGAAATATCCCCAAATTTTAATATGGGGATTACCAATACAAAGCAATTACAATTTAAATGTCACTTAATTTTTGCATTTTATGTAGTTTTTGTTTTGTTTTGGTTTTTGGTTTTTTTTTTTTTTGAGACAGAGTCTCGCTCTGTTGGCCAGGCTAGAGCCAGAGGGTTCAAGCAATTCTCGTGTCTCAGCCTCCCAAGTAGCTGGGATTACAGGTGCCCACCACGACGCCCAGCTAATCTTTGTATTTTTAGTAGAGACAGAGTTTCACCACGTTGGCCAGGCTAGTTTCGAATTCCTGCCCTCGAGTGATCTGCCTGCCTTGGCCTCCCAAAGTGCTGGGATTACAGGTGTGAGCCACTGCACCCAACCTGATTTTAGCATTTTAATTAAGACATCAGCTAATATTATGCTCTGATTTTTAGTAAAATCAGGACGAATAACACAAATTTTTGGCACTCTGTGTGGCAGGGACTACACTAGGACAAAAAGATACTGCTTGCTATCAAGGATGAAAGTAACACAGGTGTTCACAGTGAATGGTAGTGGGATAAACCACAACAAAAATATGCAGAGTACCACAGGTGACTTGACTTTGCAAAATGGGAGACAGGTTAGACTATTCAACCCCATATCACACACTATCCTATTAATATATTTACAAACAGCTAAATTATAACCAGTTTATTCTGATTAAGAATGTCAGCAAGCCAGGTGTGATGGCTCACACCTGTAATCCTAGCACATTGGGAGGCTGAGGCAGTGGATTGCCTGAGGTCAGGAGTTGGAGATCAGCCTGCCAAAATGTGAAACCAGGTCTCCACTAAAACTACAAAAATTAGCCGGGTGTGGTGGTGCATGCCTGTAGTCCCAGCTACTTGGGAGGCTGAGGTGGGAAGATCACTTGACCTCTAAGGTGGAGGCTGCAATGAGCCGAGATCACGCAACTGCACTCCAGCCTGGGTGACAGAGTAGGACTGTCTTGAAAAAAAAAAAAAAAAAGTCCAAGAA
>NW_012106775.1:381316-382192 GCF_000951045.1 Mandrillus leucophaeus
TCTCGGCCTCCCAAAGTGCTGGGATTACAGGCTTGAGCCACCGCGCCCGGCCGCATCAACCATATTATAACAATTTTGAGAATCCTAAACAGCTTCTCTGTACTGCTGGTCCACATGTTCTCTATAAAAATACTTACGGATTTATTATTTGGTTCTTTTAACATGGTAAGACTACACAGGTGCAGAGTTTCTATTTCTTTAGATTAAGGTAATAGGATCCCTATTTCAATATGTATCCATTATTTCCCTAAATACAATACTTGATATTAATACTATATTAAATATGGCTATAACTTTAGGTAGATTAGAATATGGGAAAAGACAAAAATAAGGGATAAAATGAAGGCAGCAGAAAGAACATTAAATTTTAAAAACTGTCATATGAAACATGTAAACATAAGCTTTCATTTTACAAGTTTAAAAGGAATGCTTTATAACCTCACAAAACCCAAACAGTTTAAATTTTCCTTTTTTTTTGAGACATCATCTTGCTCTGTCACCTAGGCTGGAGTGCCATTGCATGATCATAGCTCACTACAGCCTCAGTCTCCCAAGTAGCTAGGACTACAGGTCCATACCACCACATCTGGCTTTTTGTTTGTTCATTTTAATACTTTTTGTAGAGATGGAGTCTTGCTATGTTGCCCAGGCTGGTCTCAAACACCTGGCCTCAAGCAATTCTCCCACCTCTGCCTCCCAAAGTACTGGGATTACAGGTGTGGGCTACTATGCCTGGCCTATAATTTAAATTTTATATCAACAAATTCTCTATAATTACAGTTAGAACCAAAATTAATGTCAAATGTTTAAGGAAACAAATTTCTTTCAGGCCTGGCCTATTAGGTATTAAACATATTTGTAATTTTTGTTGTTGTT
>NW_012106775.1:384447-388420 GCF_000951045.1 Mandrillus leucophaeus
GGCTGAGGTGGGAAGATCACTTGACCTCTAAGGTGGAGGCTGCAATGAGCCGAGATCACGCAACTGCACTCCAGCCTGGGTGACAGAGTAGGACTCTTGAAAAAAAAAAAAAAAAAAAGTCCAAGAACATATTTTAGAAAGATTTCCAACAATGAAGTTTAAAGTACATAAGGCCAAACCGGGTTCTATCTGGACACCTTGGAAATCTGACCACATATACCATCTTCAACTTTTACCAAACTGGTATTAAGAGCTGACTTACATAGGGGACATACCTTTCTTTTTTATACAATTTTGCAGCATCTTTAACTTCTCTAAAAACATGGTCTACTTGACGGGTCAACATATCATGCTTTAAACGCTCTAAGAGGTTAATCATGTCATCAAAGACGGAGCTCTCCATAGAGGCTAGCTGTCCCAGCTGCAATTTACTCAGAGTATTATTCTCTGCAAACACCTCCAGTGCAGCCTGTTGAAGTTGTAGAAAGAACTGAAAGCAAAAACATGTTAACACATTAACATACTTTTTTTTTAAACAGCTTGAAAGAGAATTCATATATCATACAATTCACCCATTTAAAGTGTATAATTCAGCTGGGCACGGTGGCTCACGCCTGTAATCCCAGTACTTTGGGAGGCCGAGGTGGGTGGATCACCTGAGGTCAGGAGTTCGAAACCAGCCTGGCCAACATTCCAACATTGTGACACCCCATCTCTACTAAAAATACAAAAATTAGCTGGGCACAGTGGCATGTGCCTGTAATCCTAGCTACTCAGGAGGCTGAATTGCGTGAACCTGGAGGGCAGAGGTTGCAGTGAGCTGAGATCATGCCTCGGCTAACTGCAACCTCCACCTCTACCTCCTGGGTTCAAGCAATTCTCCTACCTCAGCCTCCTGAGTACCTGGGATTACAGGTGTGTACCATCACGCTCGGTTAATTTTTTTTTTTTTTTTGTAATTTTCATAGAGATGGTGTTTCACCATATTGGTCAGACTGGTCTCAAACTCCTGACTTCATGATCTGCCCACCTCAGCCTCCCAAAGTGCTGGGATTACAGGCATAAGCCACCACGCCCGGCAGTACAAGTTTTTATGTGGACATATGTTTCATTTCTCTTGGTATGTACTGAAGAGTGGAATTGCTAGATATTATGGTAAGTCTATGTGTTAACAGTTTGAAAGGCTCATGCCTTTCAAATGGCTCGTGCATGGTAGCTCATGCCTGTAGTGCCAGCACTTTACGAGGCTAAGGCCAGAGAATCATTTTATAGTGAGACCTTATCTCTAGAAAAAAAATATTAGCTGAGTGTGGTAGCCACAGACCTGTAGTCCCCGCTACTCAAGAGGCTGAGATGGGAAGACTGCTGGAGCCCAGGAGGCAGAGGTTGCAGTGAGCTGAGATTGGGCCACTGCACTGTAGCCTGGGCGAAAGAACAAGATCTCATCTCAGAAAACAAAAAGACAGTTTGAGCCATACTGTTTTCCACAGCAACTGTACTATGTTACATTCCCACTAGTCAATGTTAAACTGTTTTGAAATGGAACAATCTCAAGACATATTAACCAGAAAAAGCAGAAGAGTCTGCATAGTATGTTACCACATGTTGACATACACACACCAGTATTTATATAAACAGCTTTAGTAATATGTATAAGAAATTGATCAAAGTGATTGGCTTTAGGGAAGATTAGAATTAAGACTTATTTTCACTATATATAGTTTCAATACATAGTTTTGTGGCTTTTGAATTTCGTATCACATGGATTACATATAGTGAAAAATATTTTTCTCTTTCAACTTCTGTGTATGGTAATCACGAACTTAACAAAAAAAAAAATGACACTATCAGCCGGGCGTGGTGGCTTATGCCTGTAATCTCAGCACTTTGGGAGGCCGGACAGGTGGATCACCTGAGGTCAGGAGTTCGAGACCAGTCTGGCCAACACAGTGAAACCCCATCTCTACTAAAAATACAAAAATTACCTGGGCATGGTGGCGGGCGCCTGTAATCCCAGCTACTCAGGAGGCTGAGACAGGAGAATTGCTTGAACCTAGGAGGCAGAGGTTGCAGTGAGCCAAGATCATGCCACTGTACTCTAGCCTGGGCAACAAGAGCAAAACCCTGTCTCAAAAAACAAAAAAAAATGACACTATCTACTTGTTTTTTTATTTTTTGAGATGGAGTCTCGCTCTGTCCCTCAGGCTGGAGTGCAATGGCGCGATCTCGGCTCACTGCAACCTCCACCTCCCTGGTTCAAGTGATTCTCCTGCGTTAGTCTCCCAAGTAGCTGGGACTACAGGCGAGTGCCACCACACCTGGCTAATTTTTGTATTTTTAGTAGAGATGGGGTTTCACCATGTAGGCCACGCTGATCTCGAACTCCTGACCTCAGGTGATCCGCTCGCTTTGGCTTCCCAAAGTGCTGAAATTACAGGTGTGAGCCACTGTGCCTGGCCTTGTTTTAAATAAAATTTAAAATAATTTTTAAATGACACTATCAATAAGCATTTAAGCATAAAATTAACTATAAAGGTCTGAAATTTTATTTTTCCAAAATACAATTAACAGAGGACTAAATAAATCACCTTGCCAAGGTTATTTTTTTTTAAACTCTGAATAGCATTAGGCCATGAACACATCATAATAAGCCATATTAAGGTCATCAAACATTTGGCTAGCCTTGATGGCCTGGCACGGTGGCTCACGCCTGTAAACCCAACACTTTGGGAGGCCGGGGAGGCAGATCACTTGAGGTCTGAGGTTTGAGATCAGCCTGACCAACATGGTGAAACCCCATCTCTACTAAAAATACAAAAATTAGTTGGGTGTGGTGGCGCACACCTGTAATCCCAGCTACTTGGGAGGCTGAGGCAGGAGAATCACTTGAACCTGGGAGGCAGAAGTTGGAGTGAGCCAAGATCACACCACTGCAATCCAGCCTGGGTGACAAAGTGAGACCCTTTCTCAAAAAAAAAACAAAAACAAAAAACATTTGGCTACCCTTGAAATGTTTTCTTAAGAATTTTCAGTTGCTTTTCTTTTAAAGTTCTTGAAATAAAACTACACAAAATTTTAAAAACCAAAAGCCATTTAGAACTCTCCCAAAGATTTCATGGATAACGAACAAACCATAAAATCTTGTGGTTAATTTTTTTTTATACATTTACTATTAAAATTCAGACTACCCAACATGAACTTAGATCATCTCTATCTTTGTCTCCCCCCATCTCCCTCTCTCCTTCCGCCCCCTATCTTTTTGCATGGCAATGTGTCATGGGCATCAACTGCTTTCACATGGCCAGCAATTTTTCCCCTGCTTTTAACAGTACCCCAATTTTCCTTTGGGGGACCACTTCTTCCCCAATCTGAGACAATTTAGGTGGTGTCAGCCCTATCCTTTGGTGCCAGGGATGCACACTTAACTTGGTAATACCATGCCCTGCCTGCACTAGTGATTGTTCAGAGATGGACATATGAGAGGCATCTTGGTATTTCTGCTGAAACTATCAGAGAAGCAGCACTCTTCTTTTGAGATTGCAGAAGGACCACATGAGCCTGGAACCACCTGTGGCCACATGTCCAGAGCCTGCCTCAGAGCAAAACCAGAAATGGACAACTTTAGAACAGCCACGCCTAATCCTTTCAGAAAGTTAAATTCCTCACCTCCCATATCTCACCCCACACCCCAACTTAGGCCAGTTTGAATTTGGTATCTGTCATCTACAACGGAAAAATTCCTAATTCTGCATGGCTGCTTATTTCAGGCTTGGCACAATCTGGTAACCAGCAGACAGTTATCGGTAGAGAACCTGAAACAAATGGAAAGTGAATCCTGTTCATTCTTTTTCCTTTTTCTAATTACGCAATACAAAGTTTTAATAATTTTTACTTATACAGTATTGACTGGCTGAAGGACTGTGAATATGATTAAATAATTTTGAGGTTAAGACAGAATTTGCACCATATAGTT
>NW_012106775.1:390075-391380 GCF_000951045.1 Mandrillus leucophaeus
CGGCTAATTTTTGTATTTTTAGTAGAGACAGGGTTTCACCATGTTGGCCAGGCTGGTCTCGAACTCCTGACCTCAGGTGATCCACACGCTTGGCCTCCCAAAGGGCTGGGATTACAGGCATGAGCCACCACTCCCAGCCTGATTAGCTGACTTTATAAACAAATTGATCATTACCCTCTATCTTATAATCATACTATGAAATAATTGTTTTATTTTCCTTGCTCAGCAGAATGATATTATGCACATGGATTTCAGTTAACATCTTTATAGGAAAAAAGCTTTAACTAATTACTAAGTCCCAGACAGAGTACAGATAAACATAAACTATGATTGTATTTATCAGGTTTTTATCTTGTTTATATCTATGATTAGTATATTTATTGTATTTATTTTTGCCCCCTATTTATTTGGCTTATTACCCTGGATTTAAAACAAAAACGGTTTTGTTTGGCTTTTTCTTTCACATTAAAATAGGTATTATGAGGAATACATTTTCTTCTATACAATGCTTTAGAAGTAACCATACATTTTTGTTCTACATATAACAAAATGTACTATATAGTGCGTTAATTGGTATACTACAATTTTTTTTCCCAAATTCATAATTTAAAATGTCACGTTTTCAAGACTTCCTTCCTAATCCAGGGATTTAATGTTTTCACATGTCCATGTTTGAATATATTTCATTTCTGCTTTTATTTCTTGTTTTATTGCATTAAGATTTGATAACGTACAGAAATTTTAAATTAATTTACCTTGTCCATCTTTGTGACTCATCTGGACACACTTGAAAATTGTGTTTTTCCCTATTATACTGTGGAATTTATCACCAACCTTCAGTTAATCAATCTAATTATTTAACTTTACAATTTTTAAATTCTCACTTTACCTATCACACTCTAATAGTATATTTTTGTCTTTAGTGAAAATTGCATTTGTCTTGTTTACCTTCCTGTTTTCATTTTATGACACAATTTTTTACATTTTTAATATTTCATATTAAAATTTTCATAGTCATTATCAGATTTATTCAGTACAGTTAGTTTCTTTAATACTTAATGTCTATTCTACTTTAACATTTCATGGTCATCCTAGTTCTCTGTTTATGCGTTCTGTCACGAAATTTACTTTATGGGACACCTAAATTGGTATAAACCTAAGTTGATTTTGAACAATGATTCTTTTTTTTTTTTTTGAGACGGAGTCTCGCTCTGCCGCCCAGGCTGGAGTGCGGTGGCCAGATCTCAGCTCACTGCAAGCTCCGCCTCCCGGGTTCACGCCATTCTCCTGCCTCAGCCTCCCGAG
>NW_012106775.1:392270-394208 GCF_000951045.1 Mandrillus leucophaeus
CAGCACTTTGGGAGGCCGAGGCGGGTGGATCACCTGAGGTCAGGAGTTCAAGACCAGCCTGGCCAACATGGTGAAACCTCGTCTCTACTAAAAAAAAAAAAAAATTAGCCCGGCGTGGTGGTGAGCACTTGTTATCCCAGCTACTCAGGAGGCTAAGGCAGGTTAATCCCTTGAACCCAGGAGACAGAGGTTGCAGTGAGCTGAGATTGCACCACTGCACTCCAGCCTGGGCAACAAGAGCAAAACTCTGTCTCAAAAAAAAAGAAGCTGAGTGGTCGCCACACTGAAGTTCATTTTCCTGTTCTATTTACTCATGCATATATTTGAAAATATGATACACAAAATGTTAGTTTCTTATTTTTATATTTTCATGTTTTCTAGAGATAGTGTCTCACTATGTTGCGCAGGCTGGTCAAGAATTCCTGGGTTCAAGTGATCGTCCCACCTCAGTCCCAAGTAGCTTGGACTACAGGCATACGTCACCACACCTGGCTAATTTTATATTATTTTTTATTTTTTGGAGAAATGAGGTCTCCCTATGTTGCCCAGGTTGGTCTCCAACTTCTGGAGTCAAGTATTCTCCCATCTCACCCTCCTAAAGTGCTGGGATTAAGAGCTTGAGCCACTGCACCCAGCCAAATAGACTTTTAACGTATGAAACAATTAAAACTTTAAATGTTTCTTCCTATTTTCATGACTCTTTATAATTTGCAAGACATTCAAGAGGTACTAAACGTTATTCTTTTATTTTCCTTAAAGTCCTGGATTGCTTTTGATATCATTATTTAATCTTAGCTTTTCCTGTGACTGCAATTACCACACATGAATATTTCCAAGTATGGTTCACTCTATAAACAATTATTTCATGAAAGGCTTGCTTATCCAATGATTAAAAACATTAAAATATCAGGATTATTTCAGTACTTGAGATTTGATTGAGAAAAATGTGTATTTTAATTGTACCTTCTAATTATGGCACTATGGTTCTGTCTAGCATGTTTATTTTGCTTGCAATAGATTCAACATTTCGAAAAGTATTAATAAAATAGTTTGAGCTAGTAATATATTACTTAATATAAAAGCATATTAACTCACAACATTGTCAGCCCAATCTGCTAGTACTGTTGAGATGTAGTTCACAGCATTAAGAATTGCACAGTATCGAAAGCCAAGGGAAGCTCTAGTCTCTTCTTTCATCACCTGTGTTAATCGTATCCTAAAATCATCTACTAAGTCCTTCTGTAACTCCAGGAACTGTAGCTTTCGGGAAGCTGTGGGAAGATTTTTATACCTGTCTGTGGAAAAAGTTATTAAGACATATGAAGGTTTTGGTACCATCTATGATATACTTACAAGTTTTCCCTACTGTCCTGCTTCAGTGCTTTTGTCAAAAATCAATTGACCAGTCAAGTGCGGATTTACTTCTGAGCTCTCTTAAGGATATGAGTTTCAAAAGTATATGTTTGCCAAAACTCATTCAACAGTACACATAAGATCTGCATATTACAGATCTGTATGTAAAGTATGCCTCAAGTTTTTTTAAAAGGCAAATGAGAAAATTATATATAAAAATGATAGTTTTGGCCAGGTGCGGTGGCTCACACCTGTAATCCCAGCACTTTGGGAGGCCAAGGCAGGTGGATCACCTGAGGTCAGGAGTTCAAGACTAGCCTGGCCAACTCTACTAAACTCTACTCCAACTCTACTAAAACTAAAAAAATTAGCCGGGCAGTAGTGGCATGTGCTTGTAATCCCAGCTACTCAGACTCTGAGGCAGGAGAATTGCTTGAACTTGGGAGGTGGAGGTTGCAGTGAGCCAAGATGGCACTACCGCATTCCAGCCTGGGAAACAGAGTGAGACTCTGTCTCAGGAAAAAAAAAAAAAAAAAGACAGTTTGTTCAACAAATAAACGGCTTTTTTTTTTAAAAAAAAAAAAA
>NW_012106775.1:395563-396904 GCF_000951045.1 Mandrillus leucophaeus
TTTTGAGACAGAGTCTTGCTCTGTCACCCAGGCTGGAATGCAGTGGCACAATCTCGACTCACAGCAACCTCCATCTCCCAAGTTCACGCAATTCTCCTGTCTCAGCCTCCCAAGTAGCTGAGACTACAGGCGCCCACCAGCGTGCCTAGCTAATTTTTGTATTTTTAGTAGAGATGGGGTTTCACCATCTTGGCCAGGCTGGCCTCGAACTCCTGACCTCAGGTGATCCACCCGCTTCAGCCTCCCAAAGTGCTGGGATTACAGGCATGAGCCACCGCACTTGGCCAGATTTGTACCATAATAACCATGCTAGTACACAATTCATTCACAATTTGAACAATCAACTCTGAAATTTGATTATTTCTCTGCTGACAGAGGACCTAGTTAATTCAGCATGAGATTATACGTTTTCTAAGGGTAGGGATGATGGCTAATTCATCTTTCTTTTTTTTGTGGGAGGAGACAGGGTCTCCGTCTGTTGCCCAGGCTGGAGAGCAGTGGTGTGATGAAGGCTCACTGCAGTCTCAACCTCCTGGACTCAAGCAGTCTTCCCACCCCAGCCTCCCAAGTAGCTGGGACCACAGGGCATGCCTGCCACGCCCAGTTAATTTTTTTTTTTTTTAATTTTATGTAGAGACAGGGACTCCCTATGCTGCCCAGGCTGGTCTCCAACTCCTGGGTTCAAGTGATCCTCCCACCTTAGCCTCCCAAGCAGCTAGGACTGCAGGGGTACACCACCATGCTTGGCTAATTTTTTGTATTTTTTGTAGAGATGAGGTCTCGCCATAATGCCCAGGCTGGTCTCAAACTCCTGGGCTTAAGCGATCAGCCCACCTTGGCTCACAGTGTTGGGCTTACAGGTGTGAGACATCGTGCCCAGTCATCTTTCTTAACAGACTATAGCACCAAGTAAAGCAGCTGATGATGTTCTACAAATGATTTCATTGAAGAAAAAATTCTGGCACAAGAGTCAAGAATAACAATTTGTTTCATATTACTAAAAATGCTTAGCAGAAAATGGAGCTGTGGGGGTGCTGAGAGAATACTTACTTAAATTAGAAACACAACACATAAAAATACAAAATGAATGCACGTATGCTGATTAGCTGACTTTATTTTTTTTTTGAGATGGAGTTTCGCTCTTGTTGCCTAGGCTGGAGTGCAATGGCATATTCTCAGCTCACTGCAACCTCTGCCTCACGGGTTCAAGTGGTTCTCCTGCCTCAGCCTTCTGAGTAGCTGGGACTACAGGCATGTGCCACCACGCCCGGCTAATTTTTGTATTTTTAGTAGAGACAGGGTTTCACCATGTTGGCCAGGCTGGTCTCGAACTCCTGACCT
>NW_012106775.1:401159-408824 GCF_000951045.1 Mandrillus leucophaeus
TAAATTTACAATTGACATGATGAGAGGTCTGAAATTTTCTTTAAAATACTCCAGAAAAAAAAAAAATTGAGGAGTAAAATATAACAGAAAAGTGATAATTGCTTTAAACTTTGGTAATGGGTACCTGAGAGTTCATCATATTATCCTACTTTTGGGTATGTTTGAAAATTTTCTGAATAAAAAGTTTTTAAGAGACACATGAATTTTCCTTAATTTTTTTGTCTTAGTGTTTTTCATATTTTTCTTATAGTTAAAAATACGGAATAATGGCTGGGCACGGTGGCTCACGCCTGTAATCCCAGCACTTTGGGAGGACGAGGCAGGTGGATCACAAGGTCAGGAGTTCAAGACCAGCCTGGCTAAGATGGTGAAACCCTGTCTCTACTAAAAATACGAAAATTAGTTGGGCGTGGCTGCAGGCGCCTATAATCCCAGCTACTTGGGAGGCAGAGACAGGAGAATTGATTGAATCCAGGCAGCAGAGGTTACAGTGAGCCGAGATCATACCACTGCACTCCAGCCTGGTGACAGAGTAAGACTCCGTTTCAAAAAAAAAACAAAACTAATTACTGACTGGGCTGGAATGATACTTCTTCAGGTTATCAGACAAGCCTAAGAAATGGACAGGCTGGTGGTCTATGAAGGTGAAGAGGGCCAAGGATGGTGGCAATGAGGGTCCAGTGGCACCTGGACAACAAGCAGGCCCACAAGGGGGCAGCGTGATTGGCTAAAGACCAGTGAAGGCCAGAGGATGCTAGGCTACCCTCCAGCCAGAGAATCCCTGCACTATAACAAAAGTTCCTATTACTACTCCAATCCTTAAAATTACTTCATTATTTTACTCTCTTCTGCAATCTTTGATAAATCAAGATCAAGAAAATATTAAAAATACAGGCCAATCACCATTTACTGAAGACACCTAAAAAGCCCAACAGCAAGACAGTTTGGATAATAAAATTAAATTCTTATTTAATTGTTTTGGTATAATTATTCAGGAAGTTTTCCTTCATGTATACCAATGTTTAAATCCTTAAATTAATAAAAACCCCAAAGTTAGAATATTGTGTTAGCTTTCTACCAATATAGAAACTGAATTTGAAGATAACAACCATCATATAATATTAATTTGCTGAGCCGCTTATTTATTGATTACTTTATTGACAGAGTCTCACTCTGTCACCAAGGCTGGACTGCAGTGGCGCGATCGTGGCTCACTGCAACCTCTACCTCCCATGCTCAAACAATCCTCCCACCTCAGCCTACCAAGTAGCTGGGACTACAGGCATGCATCACCACACCTGACTAATTTCTGTACTTTCTGGAAGAGAGCAGGTTTCACCATGTACCTCAGGCTGTTCTCGAACTCCTGAGCTCGAGCAATCTGCCTGCGTCAGCCTCTCAAAGTGCTGGGATTACAGGCATGAGCCACTGCACCCAGCCTACTGAGCTATTTTAAAAAGTACCATGTGAAAACAGTACTTTTAAAACAAAGTCATATCTTAAAAGACTTATACTTACCAGTTATAACCAAGAGTAGAGTCATAAAAGTTTCTGCACAATCTGGAACTTTCATTTCATCCACATCAGTGATATCCTTATATTGCGATACCCAGGCAGCTTCTGATGAAAGCATTGAGTCCATTTTTTGAAGAGCAACTGATAAGCAGACAAAACGATTATGTCGATTAAGTAGTTACAGTCATTCCTAATTATTCAACTTGTAATTTTTTAGGAATGATGGCTTTTCTATAAAAAATAAACAAACCTATAATCTCCCATTAGTTGTACTAAATTTAACTTACTTAATGCTTTAAACAGGATACTTTACTCCCACCCCCAAATTTTGAAAATAGTTATGTTGACTAGATAAGCTACAGTCAGAAAGATTCTATTGGCCAGGCACAGTGGCTCACACCAGTAATCCCAGCACTCTGGGAGGCCAAGGTGGGAGGATTGCTTAAGTCTAGGAGTTCACAACCAGCCTGGGCAACATAGCAAAACCCCATCTCTACAAAAAACACAAAAAGTAGCCAGGCATGGTTTGCATACACCTATAGTCCCAGCTACTGGGGTGGCTGAGGCAGGAGGATCACCTGAGCCCCAGAGATCGAGGCTGCAGTAAGCCATGATCAGCCCACTCCACTCTAGCCTGGGTGACAAAGTAAGACCCTATCTCAAAAATAAAAAAATAAAAAAACAAAATACTCTGATACTTTGGGAGGCCAAGGCAGGCGGAATACTTGAAGTCAGGAGTTCCATACCAGCCTGGCCAACATGTTGCAACCCTGTCACTCCTTAAAAATAGAAAAATTAGCCAGGCTGGTAGTGCGTGCCTGTAATCCCAACTACTCAGGAGGCTGAGACAGAAGAATCGCTTGAACCCAGGGGGTGGAGATTGCAATGAGCTGAGCTCAAACTACTGCACTTTTATCCTGGGCCACAGAGCAAGAGTCTGTCCCAAAATAAATAAATAAAAATAAAATAAATAAAATGAAAAATTATATGATAAAATCTATAAAACAATTAAACATCCCACTGGCTTGACTATTCCACTCTAGAAACATGTAGAGTGTAATTCCAGGAAAAATGGAAGTTTCATGTGAAGTAAAGAAAATATTATCTCTGAAGGAAACTCTGAAAACCCTGACAAAGAAAATTTCAGATGGCTCTAGTCCTACTCAGAACTGGAGAAGAAAAGTATTCAAAAATGTATATCCACAGAAACAGACATATCTCCCTACCCTCTGGCCACATCAGCACTTACATTTTCTCTCCACTGTCAACCATCTCTGAAAACAGGTTTCCTCTGACAGAATATGCATACAACTAGCAAAAGCACCAGGATAGCCATGAACACTGTGTAGCTCCCTTTCAAACAACAGTACTTCATCCACCAAATGACAGAAGAGATTGTCATCATACAGCAGACAAGGAATATCCGTGGCTAACTTCTCAAGAACCAGCATCATAAGGCCCCGAGAAAATTCAAGCTAAAAAAATACACAAACATGAGGTATGTAAATAAAAAGTTATCCATGCACACATACAGTTCTAAAACAGAAACACAACTGAGTCTCTTACCCTTGCATTTACCAAAGAGCCTACTTTGTCTAATATTGGCTGAATCTTTTCATCCAAAAATTGAGTATGGTTTCCAATCCACATAAGTACTTGAGCCAAGTACCATTCTGGCTAAGGAAGGAGGAAAACAGTTTGAATTCGTAAGTCATTCCAATTAGAAAGTTACAATTACATGAGTCTATTTAATTGTATATGTACAACACTTACAAAATTAGTTGAAAATTCCTGTATGTAAGAGCACAATTTCTACTCTGAATTTTAAACTACTGAAAGGCTTAATAATCAAATGTTTGCCAATGTACTCCCAACAAATTTCAATAATGTGACTTAAGTCAATAAACTCATAAATTTACAATGCCATATATATTTAAAACCTAACACTTCGGCCGGGCGCGGTGGCTCAAGCCTGTAATTCCAGGACTTTGGGAGGCTGAAACGGGCGGATCACGAGGTCAGGAGATCGAGACCACCGTCTCTACTAAAAATACAAAAAAATAGCCGGGCGAGGTGGCGGGTGCCTGTAGTCCCAGCTACTCAGGAGGCTGAGGCAGGAGAATGGCATAAACCCAGGAGGCGGAGCTTGCAGTGAGCTGAGATCCGGCCACTGCGCTCCAGCCTGGGCGACAGAGCGAGACTCTGTCTCAAAAAAAAAAAAAAAAACCTAACACTTCAATAATATGTAAAAGCATGAGTATTACAAAGAACTAATGGCCTATAAATTATTTTTTGAAATAGCATTTGAAAATAATTTCAATATTATTTTCTTATGGTTTTTATTTTCAAAAAGTAAATTAAGAAAAATATCTGCTAGTCTGCATTACAAAAACTACATGTTTTATACAGGTTTAAGGGCAGAAATACCAAGTGCATGCCAGGTGCGGTGGCTCACGCCTGTAATTCTAGCACTTTGGGAGGCTGAGTAGGTGGATCGCCTAAGGTCAGAAGTTCCAGATCAGCCTGACAAATATGGTGAAACACATCTCTACTAAAATTACAAAAATTAGCCCAGCATGGTGGCATGTGCCTGTAGTCCCAGCTACTTGGAAGGCTGAGGCAGGAGAATTGCTTGAACCTGGGAGGTGGAGACTGCAGTGAGCTGAGATCGCGCCACTGCACTCCAGCCTAGGCGACAGAGACTCCGACTCAAAAAAAAAAAAAAAAAGAAATACCCAGTGCTTAATATTTGCTTTGCTTTTTGCTTTGTTTTGCAATGATAATTCAGTAACATCTGATGCCCAAGAGCAGAAATACCATATTTTCCTACAGTATATGAACACAACTCCTCAATTTTATGTATGAAGAGCAGTGGCAAAACGGGAATTTAGCCCTTTAGAAAAAAAACAGAAATGTGAAGAGTCAGATTTTAACTTAAACCAGCAAAAGTATAGAAACTCTAACATTTGTTACTAATAAAAACCAAGGACAAGAGCTGGCAAAACACACCTTGCTTAACACATTAGTCTGCCGGTTCCCTCTGAAGTGATACCTGAACCTCTTCTGAAGAGGAGTCAGCATAATCTGGATGGGCAGGATGACAGAAGGGGAGGCAGGAAGAGAGTATTTTTCTGGAAGTTGCTTTGGCTCAGTAAGTAATTCATCTCTGACATAATCAAGTCAAGGAAAAAGAATCAAAAACATACCTAATATCCACACACACATATGTATGTATACATACACAATAAATTTTTTCAACAAATGTATCAGATACTCAGTAGAGTTAATTATGATGCAAATAATATGTAATATAACTTTATATTGAATTTACATTCAGTTAAAATGCACAAAAAGCCAGGCATGATGATAGTGACTCATGCCTGTAACACCAGCACTTTGGGAGGCTGAAGTAGGCCAATCACTTGGGCCCCTTCACAGGAATCTGAGACGTGCCTGGGTAATAGGCAAAACCCTGTCTCTACAAAAATTAGCTGGGCATGGCGGCACTTGCCTGTAGTCCCAGTTACTCAGGAAGAAGAGGTGGCAGAATCAATTGAGCCTGGGTGGTCAAGGCTGCAGTGAGCCGTGACTGCACCACTGCACTTCAGCCTGGGTGACAAAGTGAGACCATGTCTTTAAAAAAAACACACAAATGGGCCAGGTACGGCCAGGCGCAGTGGCTCACGCCTATAATCCCAGCACTTTGGGAGGCTGAGGCGGGCAGATCACAAGGTCAGGAGATCGAGACCATCCTGGCTAACACAGTGAAACCCTGATTCTACTAAAAATAAAAAAAATTAGCCGGGTGTTGTGGCTGGAACTACAGCCACAACTACAGCCGGTTGTGGCTGTAGTTCCAGCCACTCGGGAGGCTGAGGCAGGAGAATGGCGTGAACCCAGAAAGCGGAGCTTGCAGTAAGCTGAGATCGCACCACTGCACTCCAGCCTGGGCGACAGAGCAAGACTCTGTATCCACACACACACAAAAAAAGGGCCAGGTGCAGTGGTTCTCACCTGTAATCCCAGCACTCTGGGAGGGTGAGGCGGGTGGATCACCTGAGGTCAGGAGTTCGAGGCCAGCCTGACCAACATGGAGAAACCCTGTCTCTACTAAAAATACAAAATTAGCCAGGCATGGTGGTACAAGCCTGTAATCCCAGCTACTCGGGAGGCTGAGGCAGAAGAATCACTTGAACCTGGGAGGTGGAGGTTGCAGTGAGCCAAGATCACACCACTTCATTCCAGCCTGGGCAACAAGAGCGAAACTCCATCTCAAAAAAAAAAAAAAAAGCACAAAAATGGTATCAGAATTAATCTATAAATCTTTCCTAAAATAGTAACAAAAAAAATTCAAGTATTATTTGATTAAATTCACGCTATGTTACTAAGGTTTCCTCCCAATTGCCCATTTGTTCTATTGCCCCAAGAGACCTTTTGGTGCTATGAACTAGGATCAGTCATGTATCTCGGAACTCTTCCTTACAGCCCTCACACCCACACGCAATTCACTTTGCAAGAGTATAGTCCACCACTCAGTGGACACTTACAGACCAAGTCCAAACACAGGATTCTTATTTGGCTTTCTTGGCCACTTTGAAAAAGTTTTACTCTCCAGCCACAAACCCATTCTAGAAAAAAGAAATTTTAGTAAGTTTTCAACTGCAACAAAGATACGAGGTCTGTAGTTTCAAAAGCTGACAAAACAGTGTCTCCAAGTAACTGTACATCTCCGGGGCACTGGCAGGTCGACTTAAGCCAACAGTTTGTGATTGAGGGGGTGCAATGAATGGCCAATGAAGCTGTGCTAAAATTTCCTCAAAATCACTGCAACAGAAAAGCAACACATACATTTCAGTACATCACCAAACGATCACCAAATACCCATCGGGAAGCAATTACTACAAAATATGGGTAAATTCCCTACCTTGTAAGCTTGTCCTTGAGAATTTTATGCCAGAATTTAACTGTGGCTCTCATGAAACCAAGAAGATGAGTACAGGATGATTCCTGAAGCTTGATGTCAAGTTCTGCCATAGACACTAGAGTGGAGGCTGCCTCCGGTACATTATTGGTCATCAGATATTGCTGAATGTTGTCACTGTAAACAAAGTAAAGCAATTTTTTTTTTCTTTTGAAACAGAGTCACACTCTGTTGCCCAGGCTGGAGTACAGTGGGAAGATCTTGGCTCAATGCAACTTCTGTCTCCCGGGTTCAAACAATTCCCCTGCCTCAGCCTCCACAGTAGCTAGGATTACAGGTATGCACCCCCACGCCTGGCTAACATTTTTGTATTTTTAGTAGAGACAGGGTTTCACCGTGTTGGCCAAGCTGGTCTTGAACTCCTGACCTCAAATGATCCACCTGCCTCGGCCTCCCAAAGTGCTGGGATTACAGATGTGAGTTACCGTGCCCAGCCTAAAGCAAATTTAAAGAACAGATTGCTCAGAATAATTTTAAATTTGGAAAAAGTGCTTCTTCTTCATGTTTTATATAAAGTTACATCCAAGGAAGAATGAAGTACCACCCTGAGGTAGCCTTTGTTTTTTAACAAAGCACCACCCTGAGGCCTTTTACCAAGGCCTCCCCAGGAGCCTATAGTCCTCTACTACTTCTGCATTCTTCTATGAGCAGCAGCCTCAGCCTATGTTCAGGACACCTCCCGGGACCTTTCCCTTCCTACTCCTCCTGAAAGGCCTGTTTTGTATCATCTTCCTTTGGGCACCCCTCATTTCTGATAAATATGCCTTTTACAGAAGTCTTCAGTATCTTAATCCAAGGGAATAATGTGGTAGCATCTGGTAAGGTCAAGTATGATGGTCTTCAATTGTTACCGACTTTGCCCAGCTGAACTTGATTTCCCACTTCAAAGAAATATAATTCCAGGTAGGGCATGGTGGCTCACCCCTGTAATCCCAGCACTTCGGGAGGCCGAGGCGGCGGATCACGAGGTCAAGAGATCGAGACCATCCTGGCCAACATGGTAAAACCCCATCTCTACTAAAAATACAAAAATTAGCTGGGCATGGTGGCACATGCCAGTAATCCCAGCTACTCGGGAGGCTGAGGCAGGAGAATTGCTTGAACCCGGGAGGCGGAGGTTGCAGTGAACCAAGATGGCGCCACTGCACTCCAGCCTGGTAACAGAGTGA
>NW_012106775.1:414889-416227 GCF_000951045.1 Mandrillus leucophaeus
GCAAGGATGGGGGGACCTTATCATCTACTAATCTAGGTGGAAATGCTACTTCAGGTTGTTTGAAATAGATACAGCTAACCACCAGTGATAGGTGCTGAACTCAACAAGAACTAAGGTCAAGCCTTACTTCCTTTTGTGTTTTTCCTACCCAGAGGTAGCAGAACTCTTGTTATTCATCCAAGAATACTGTGTAGCTCTTATGATTCCCACTGAAAAATATTCAAATTATAAAGAAAGCAATTCATTTCATTAACTGACCAGTTCTAAAAATTAAATAGGAATACCTATTACCAAACTGTGTGTTTTATTAATTCGGCATTACAAAGAATAGTTTTTATCATGTGTTCATAATCCAACTGTAAGACTTAAAAGTTTGGTTGGGTGCAGTAGCTCACGCCTGTAATCCCAGCACTTTGGGAGGCTGAGGCTGGCAGATTGCGAGGTCAGGAGATCGAGATCATCCTGACTAACATGGTGAAACCCCGTCTCTACTAAAAATGCAAAAAAAAAAAAAAATTAGCCAGGCATGGTGGCAGGCGCCTGCAGTCCCAGCTACTCAGGAGGCTGAGGCAGGAGAATGGCGTGAATCCAGGAGGTGAAGTTTGCAGTGAGCCAAGATGGCGCCACTGCACTCCAGCCTGGGTGACAGAGCAAGACTCCATCTCAAAAAAAAAAAAAAAAAAAGACTTAAAAGTGTAACATACTTACATTACCTTCTTTCAAATGCTAATTAAGCTCCCTGTAAAGTTTATGTTCACTCACAATAAAGGAAAAGAATCATTATCATAACGCTATTATCATAACAACTGGTAAAATTATATTATTATAATCTTTAACTCAATTATTTAATGGCACACGTGTACTCTCTAAGACAGAAGCCTCAAAGGAAAATAGTAATTACGAGAACAAAGAGGCCCATTTTACCTTAGTTCTTCAATCTGTGAAATCCATTTAAGGTAAGCAAGATGACGTTCGATCTCTTCAATTTGGCTAATCATGGCTCCAAGATCGTCCATCCAGGGTTGTGCAGTCAGCAAATGACTGTTAATGGCGCTGAAGAGATGAGTTTCCTGCTCCAGAAACTGATTAAGAAATCGCTTTGATTCTTCTGCATTTTTTAAGGCACTTTGAATTCTTTTAGGAATTTCTGATGAAATTGTAAGTACCTGACCACAATTTTTAAAAAGAAAGAAAGAATAGCAATAATCAGATAAAATTTTCATAATTTTTTTTTTTTTGAGAGGGGATCTCACTCTGTTGCCCAGGCTGGAGTGCAGTGGTGCCATCATAGCTCACTGCAGCCTTGACTGCCTGGGCTCAAACAATCCTCCCACCTCA
>NW_012106775.1:418802-421854 GCF_000951045.1 Mandrillus leucophaeus
ACAAAAACTAGCCAGGCGTGGTGGCACACACCTGTAATCCCAGCTACTAGAGAGGCTAAGGCAGGAGAATCACTTGAACCGTAAGGAGGTGGTTGCAGTGAGCCGAGACTGCACCACCACACTCCATCCAGCCTGGGTGTCTGTCACTCTGAGCGAGACTCCTCAAAGAGGAAAAACAAAAAAACACTGCAGACCAGGCACGGAGGCTTACGCCTGTAATCCCAGCACTTTGGGAGGCCAAGGTGGGTGGATCACAAGGTCAGGATTTCACGACCAGCCTGGCCAAGATGGGGAAACCTTGTCTCTACTAAAAAATAAAAAAATAAAAATTAGCTGAGCATGGTGGCACACGACTGTAATCCCAGCTATTTGGGAGGCTGAGGCAGAGAATTTCTTAAACCCAGGAGGCAGAGGTTGCAGTGGGCTGAGATTGCATCACTGCCCTCCAGCCTGAGTGACAGAGCGAGACTCCACCTCAAAAAAAAAAAAAAATGGAAACAAAGATCTCATTCTAACAGGCTGGGCATCTATATTTTGCCAACATCCCCCAGGGGATTCTGAATTAAGGCCAGGCTAAGAACCACTGACTTGATGAGACGATATCCAGGCAATGCCTTTAGAAATGGCATTTACTGGCCAGGTGCGGTGGCTCACGCCTGTAATCCCAGCACTTTGGGAGGCCGAGGCGGGCAAGTCACTGGAGGTCAGAAGTTCGAGACCAGCCGGGCCAACATGGTGAAACCCTGTCTCTACTAAAAATACAAAAATTCGGCCAGGCACAGTGTTTCATCCCTGTAATCCTAGCACTTTGGGAGGCAGAAGCTGGTGGATTACTTGAGGTAAGTAGTTTGAGACCAGCCTTGCCAAAATGGTGAAACCCTGTCTCTACTAAAAATACAAAAACTAGCCGGGTGTGGTAGCACACACCTGTAATCCCAGCTACTCAGGAGGCTAAGGCAGGAGAATTGGTAAACCCGGGAGGCGGAGGTTGGTGAGCTGAGATCGCGCCACTGCACTCCAGCCTGGGTGACACAGTGAGACTCTGTCTCAAAAAATAAAATAAAGTAAAATAAATACAAATACAAAAATGAGCTGAGTATGGTTGCGCATGCCTGTCATCCTAGCTATTTGGGAGGCTGAGGCAGAAGAATCACTTGAACCCAGAAGGCGGAGGTTGCAGTGAGCTGAGATCACACCACCACACTCCAGCCTGGGCAATAGAGCAAGACTCCATCTCAAAAAAAAAAAGACAGAAAATGACATTTACTAAATGAATTTTTCTTATAGTATATGGGAAAACATATACAAATACTAGTCATCAGCAAATACAAAGAACATCATAGAATAATTTCAATCAACAGTGATTAGATATTTATTCTGTACCAGGCACTGCGCTAGAAATATTCAGACAAACAAGACACAGCATCCGTCCTTAAGATCCCTTTGGTATACAAGAGAGTTCTAAGCAAATAATTTCAACAGCAGGATTAATGCAATAAAATGGACAGGCTACATTTAATGAATGTGCACATTAATCACCTAGAGATCTTCTTATAATACAGACTCAGACACAGTAAGTCTGAGGTAAGACTGAGATTCTGCATTTCTACAAAGCTCCCAACCTGCCTAAACTAAGATGGTATCAGCAAGAGTGGGAAAGATGGGGTCGGGCGCAGTGGCTCACGCCTATAATCCCAGCACTTTGGAAGGCCAAGATCCACTTTTGGGCGGATCACCTGAGGTCGGGAGTTCGAGACCAGCCTGCCCAACATAGAGAAACCCCACCTCTACTAAAAATACAAAATTAGCCAGGCGTGGTGGCACATGCCTATAATCCCAGTTACTTGGGAGCCTGAAGCAGGAGAATCGCTTGAACCCGGGAGGTGGAGGTTGCAGTGAGCCGAGATCGTGCCATTGCACTCCAGCCTGGGCAGCAGGAACTCCTACTAAAAAAAAAAAAAAAAAAAAAAAGAGTGGGAAAGATGGGACGGACACCAGAGATGTTGAGGCAGAACTCAGATGACTTGGTGACAGAGATAGAGAATGATAAGAAGGAATCTAGGACTCCTAGGCTTCAGGTCTAGGTGACAGGCAGATAGTGTGCCATTATCTAACCAAGACAGACATGTCTCTAAAAAATGGATCAGTACAGTTTTGGACATGCTGAATTTAAGGTTCAATAAGGAACTTCAGTAAAAGTTTCTGTGGTCATTACGGAAACAAGCCTGACTACAGTGGGTCAAATACGAATGGCAAATTAAAAAGTAGACATAGATAACAAAGGTTACCTTCTGAAGCCTGACAATCAAAGGAAAGAACTAATACCTGCTAAAAGATCACAGGTTTTTTCGTTTGTCTGTTAAGGTTTTATAGAAAAGACCTGTCCATATGCACACGCTGAAGGGATAGGACTGGTTGATGAACACAGGGTAAAATTATAAGAGTGACACAAGTTCACTGAGGTGGCAGATAGAACCTGGGGTATAAGGTCTGCCTCAGAATGATCCTCTGCTGAATGAAGAGGTTAAAAATGACTACACATAAATTTGTGGATTGTGGGATAGACTATTCAACAGACTGAATTCAATGCTACTAAATTCATGCTAGGCCTCTATTTTTTTCTGCTTGGGAAAAGGAAAGGGCAAAATGGACAGGTTGGGTAGATGTCTCAAAGAGAATCTGAAAGAACAGCTGAGGGGAGTAGCAGAGGAGCTGACCTTCCCATGGAAGGATTGCTGGTGGGGCTGAATACTCAGCCAGGGTGGCAGACCACACACATAGGTTGGCACCAACCTACTCGGTTGTATGACTTCCTCCAACTGGGTTCACACAACCTGTCTGCAGGAGTGAAAAGTCAGACAAAGCTAGGCTAAACTTGAAGACTAGCAGTAGTTGTGGTGGGAAGACAGGAAGCTGTGGAGGCCTAAGGTAATAGGGACGGGAGAACATAAGATGATCAAAAAGCTGGAAATAACCCACACAGAATTTTCTTAACCTAATTTAGCAGCTATATGATAAATTTTTTTTTTTTTGAGACGGAGTCTCGCTCTGT
>NW_012106775.1:423763-425150 GCF_000951045.1 Mandrillus leucophaeus
GGTGGGATTATCATTGGTTCTTATAGGTTTTGGGATAGGCAGTGGAGTTAAGAGCAATGTTTTGGGGGCAGGGGGTGGATCTCACAAAGTCATTCTCAAGGGTGCGGAGAATTACAAAGAAACTCTTAAGGGTGGGGGACGTTATAAAGAACATTGATAAGTTAGGGTGGGGCAGAAACAAATCACAACGGTGGAATGTCATCAGTTAAGCTATTTTCACTTCTGTGGATCTTCAGTTGCTTCAGGCCATCTGGTCATAAGGGATATGATGGCTTAGCTTGGGCTCAGAGGCCTGACATACACCACTGTGTTCTATACAGAGTATGTTCCTCTCTCCACCCCTATACCCTAACAAACAAAATTTCCTTTGTTTAACTCAACTTATATGAATTGAATTAAAAGATTTTTCACATGCTGTGAGAATCAGGAGGTGGTACTGACCTTTTCTCCCTTTCCTGTCCAGTCCAAGATCCAGAACCCAAGCTATCTGTTGTGCTCTTTCCAGAGCAATTTTAAATTGTCAATTCTAAATTGGGTAGGAGAGGCAATATTAACATAACACTATGCCTCAATTTTCCAACTAGAAAACAAATTGTAACATTTGCCCCAGCCTACATCTCAAGGTTATAAATGGGACTATATAATACAAATTATATAGTTTGTATTAGTTATATTAATATAAATTATATTATTATATATTATATTATACATTGATATATAATGGTAATGTATAATAATCTACTATTATGTACAGAACTCACAATGCCTTTTTTAAATCTTAAATAAAACAAGTGAGTTATGTGGTTATCTGCAGACAAATGGAGGCAGGAAATATTTGTGAATGCTACAGTTGCTGTACCTTAGGGAGGAAACTCTACCTTCACTTTTTAAAAAAATTACACCCGCCGGGCGCAGTGGCTCATGCCCATAATCCCCGAACTTTGGAAGGCCGAGGAGGGTGGATTACCTGAGGTCAGGAGTTGGAGACTAGCCTAACCAACGTGGTGAAACCCTGCCTCTACTAAAAATACAAAAATTAGAGGCACCTGTAATCCCAGCTACTAAGGAGGCTGAGGCAGGGGAATTACTTGAACCCAGAGGTGGAGCTTGCAGCGAGCCGAGATCGCGCCGCTGCACTCCAGCCTGGGAGACAGAGTGAGACCAGGACTCAAAAAAAAAAAAAAAAAAAAATTACACCCTTGATGTGTAACCATTCAAATGTGGCATAGTACATTCTTAGCAAAATGACATTCTTCAAAATGACACACCAGTGGTTTGGGAGGTTTTTATAGGTCTCTTTTTCTATTTTTTGTAAAGAACACTCCTAATTGCAAAGCAGTTTGACTGAGCCGTGGAAAGAGGAACAAGGACAAAGTCCTTGATATGA
>NW_012106775.1:428105-429722 GCF_000951045.1 Mandrillus leucophaeus
AAAAAAAAAAAAAAAAAAAAAAAAGTCACTGTATGTTCACTAGAAACAGATTGAAAGGGAAAAAAAAGTCACTCTGTGAAAATCTATATAAAATGTTAGGTCTCAATATGTTTTCAAGACAAACTATATCAGTAGGAACTTTGTCTTTTACCTAATTTGTAAAATAGGTAGTATATTGTAGGTTCTTAAGTCCTCTTAAATAGTTTACAATAGACTATTTATCACATTCTGTATCTTTAAAATTCTATATATAATAGACATTATATTTTAAAAAGTATACCATTGATAATTATTTCAGTGAGTTTCAATACTTACCTGTTCTTCTAACTGCATTTTACTTACTGTCCTCTGTTCTATGAGTTTATCAAGTTTCTTTAAAGATTTAAGGTCATTTCCAACTTCCTTTTCTATGAATGCAGACACATAAGAAGGGAGATCACCATTATCTGTACCTTCACTGACTTGTTTACTTCCAATAAGAACTGTAACATTTATGTCACCTAAAACAAAAGAATAACAATTACTCAACGCCACTATGTACCATGGAGTTAAAGAAAATGTAAAACATGCAAAAGCAGTGTATCTACCTTCAAAAGTTAATAATTTTGCCAGGCATGGTGGCTCACACCTGTGATCCCAGCACTTTGGGAGGCTGAGGCAGGTGCATCACCTGAGGCCAGGAGTTCGAGACTAGCCTGGCAAACGTGGCGAAACCCTGTCTCTACTAAAAATACAAAAATTAGCCAGGCATGGGGGCACAGGCCTGTAGTCCCAGCTACTCGGGAGGCTGAGGCACGAGAATCCCTTGAACCCAAGAGGCAGAGGTTGCAGTGAGCCAAGATCATGCCACTGCACTCCAGCCTGAGAGACAGAGACTCTGTATCAACAAACAAAACCAAAACAAAACAAAGTTAATAATTTAAAGAACAACACACACATACAAATGCCCAGATGAATAGCTCTAAAGCACTCTATCAACCAACTACTGTAAAATGCTTAAGAGCTGAGGGAAGTATTAAAGGAAAAATTCCTAAAGTGCGACCCAGTAATCACAGGTTTCAATAGACAAGGCGTAATACCTTTTTGAAATGTGTAAGGAACCAGTAGTATGGTCTAGAGCAACATCAAAAGGAAGACTCTCGTTTTAAAATGTTTTTTAAAAGGCCAGGCGCAGTGGCTCACACCTGTAATCCCAGCACTGTGGGAAGCCAAGGCAGGAGGATCACTTGAGCCCAGGAGTTCTAGACCAGCCTGGGCAACAAAGCAAGACTTTATCTAACAAAATTAGCCAGGCATGGTGGCACGCACCTGTACTCTCAGGTGGGGTGAGGTGGGAGGATTGCTTGAGCAGCCAGGGAGATCGAGGCTGCAGTGAGCCATGATTGCACCACTACACTCCAGCCTGGACTGCAGAGTGAGACTTCATCTCTTAAAAAAAAAAAAAAAGAAAAAAAGAATAAAAAGGTTTTAGCTGGGCACGGTGGCTCATGCCTGTAATCTCAGCACTTTGGGAGGTTGAGGCAGGCAGATCATGAGGTCAGAAGTTCAAGACCAGCCTGGCCAATATGGTGAAAACCCGTATCTACTAAAAATACAAAAATTAGCTGGGCATGGTGG
>NW_012106775.1:431722-435269 GCF_000951045.1 Mandrillus leucophaeus
GTCTCTTTTTCTATTTTTTGTAAAGAACACTCCTAATTGCAAAGCAGTTTGACTGAGCCGTGGAAAGAGGAACAAGGACAAAGTCCTTGATATGATAGTCTACATCTATTATTTTATTAAAATGACAGCTCAGTAGGCATCCGACTACTTTCCAGGCATCTGAATGAGGCGAAAGTGGAAAGGGAAGGGTTTAACTGAGAGATACAAAGCACTCTCAAATCCTTCAAGAAAAAGGAGCTGAGATGTGGCAGTTACGACAGTCATGTGCTATGGACCGCTTAGAGTCTTCTTTCTGAGGCAGACTCTACTAGCCGCCAATGTTAAGGGCAAATCTTACTCCTAAGGGCCATGTGGTAAGGTGGGCACCATTTTTCTTACTAATACTCATTCCCAACTATTTGCCACAGTCAAAAGAACCAAACATTCCAATAGCAGAGCTATCACATGCTTTTCCCCTTCCTCTCCCAAAAAATGTTACTTCAAAGGTACCTAAAGAGGCCTTGATTGGCAATAACCTGCCATTAAAGTAAAATGGCAAAAGTCCACATCCCTGACATATACTCCTGTACTAGGGAGGAAATGGTGGTACTGACCTTTTCCCCCTTTCCTGTCCAGTCCAAGATCCAGAACCCAAGTTATCCGTTGTGCTCTTCCCGGAGCAATTTTAAACTGCCAATTTACTGAAGGTGAAATTTACTGAAGGTGAACTAAACAATTATCATTTGCCTCCTTTGAACCCAATTAAGGTGGTGGTCATCTGTCCTAGATCATGGGCCCCTCCAAATTCCTGATGCTTAATAAGTTGATGTTTCATTAAAATGACAGGCAGGCCCCAATTATTCTGAGTTCCGTATAATAGGAAGACTTCCAGCGAAAACACTCCAGTCCCTGTACTAGGTATGGATCGGGAAGTGCTCTTCTCCCGAGCATCCCATATTTTACAATTTTAGAAAGACAAAAATATGTGTATCATGGTCATCAGTATTACCATATAAGCATATTGCGCACAAAACGATACTGCATCTAAAAGATAGGCAAAGAACCTTTCTCTGTTGCAGACCCTAGAAGGCTGGGTTTGGGAGGGATAGCTGGGAAGAAAGAGCTTAGGTGTTTGCAGCTGGCTTACTTTTCTCCTCGAGGTTCTTCCTTTCGTCACCACTTTCAGAGCAGCACTAAAAGGAGAACAGGTGTGACAAGCACATTAAGATTAAAGTCGTGGATGGAAAGCATACGGGGCTCCCAAAGGGCACCAACTGGAGGCCAGAGAGGTTCCAGACGCTCTCCCCCCTTCT
Organism: Mandrillus leucophaeus; assembly: GCF_000951045.1. Lineage (NCBI taxonomy): Eukaryota > Metazoa > Chordata > Mammalia > Primates > Cercopithecidae > Mandrillus > Mandrillus leucophaeus. The sequence goes on from NW_012106775.1 coordinate 433,015, forward strand.
GAGTGGCCAGCGCCGTCTCAATCAGGTACCCCAAAGTGCCACTTCCCTGGTGCCACCACTGCCACCTTCCCAGGAGGTCTGTGTCACCTCCGCAGGACCTGGAGTTACCCTGCCTGCCCACTAGGGCCACCTCCCTAGAGAAATCTGTCATCTCACCAGGGCCGCCAAAGCCACCTCACTGGGACTACCGCCTCCTCTAGGAGGTCTTGCAAGGGCCTCTAATCTAAGCTGTGGGAAGCACCTTCACAAGATTACAGGGTCACCTCACCGGGACTATCTTCCCCGGGAGGTCTGTGCCACCTCAGTAGGCCATCAATGTCCCCTCCCAGGGACGCCAGGGCCGTCTCACCGGGGCTGCAGGAGAGGCGCCGATCTCGCCGGCTGGCAGCATCTCGCCTCCACGCGAGCCCTGGGCTCCATTCGCAGCCAGCGTGGCCTGTGGAGCCTGCCTAAGGCCAGCGACTCACTGACCTCCTCAGTCTCGGAGGCCGTAGGACTGAGCGCCACCGCGACTTCCTCTCTATGTCTCGCTGGTTTCTTCCTCTCAGCCCAGAGAGGCTCTGCCCGCGCAGCCGCCGGCCCTGCTCTTTTCCTCCGCCTCCTGGCCGGAGGTCGGAACGGCCGCTCAGGAAGCGGGCACCCGCCCCCAAGGCGCTCCAGAGATGGAACTTTAAGATATCCCTCTCCCAACGCCTTAAATTCATTATGAATCATTTAAATTTCTATTTTAGACAATATCCAGATGTTCTGAGAGTGTGGGGGCTTGTTGACTAGGAGCTTCGGTGCAGGGTTATTTGGTTCGAATATTTAGTTGGGGGTTTCCAATGAATATCAGCATCTTCAGATATTTCTTTAAAGGTTGGTCAGAGTCCCTAGAGATGAGCTTCTAATTTCCTGCCTAGAGGGTGTAGAGATGGTTATAAGCGTCTGGGAGCTAAGTGAAGAGAACAGAGCATCTAACATGTGTTTTGCCCAAAACCCTGTCTTTTCCTAGGGATGAGGAAAGGGAGCTACCTAGCAGCAAGGGGTGTTAGAGGACCTGTGGACTTGACAGCCTCATAAACAAATAAACAGGGAAAGAGTACCATAGAGACCAAAACAAACAAGGGGGAAAAAAGCAACCCCCAGCGGAAACAGAAACCACACGGTGAGAAGAAAAATCAAATGCATGTGCACAGAGATATGTAATCGATACCCTGAGCTACAAATAACTATTGCAAGCATAAAACAAGAAAAGGATACAATTTTTAAAATTTTTTATTATGGGAACATAATCGTATGTATTTATCGTGCACATTTTTTTGTTGTTGTTTGTTTGTTTTTGTTTTGTTTTGTTTTGAGATGGAGTTTTGCTCTTGCAGCCCAGGGCAGAATGCAGCTGGAATGGAAGAGGTGATGGGAAGCCTCTCAATGGCAGTCTCCTCCTCCTCAAATTCCAAAAGACACATGGGGCACTTGAGCTCAGACTGAGAGCCTCTGATAACTGCCATAGGGAGGTTCTCAACCACAGTACTGGTAGCTGGTGGAGGCAGGTGGTGATCCCAATCTACTACCAACCCCAAGTCTTCAAAGTCCATCCTATTGAAAATTGACCTTGCGAGCTCCAGCACCATGTTGGTTCGAGTCTCCTGCTCGAGGGTCCAATGGCTCACAGTCGTGTTCATCGATATAGGATGCCATGGCTGCCCAGCCGTCTGACATGTGATGTTTTGATACAGGTATACAATGTGTAACTACTAAAAACACAAAATATTAGCTGGCCATGGTGGCACATGCACCTATAGTCCCAGCTGCTTAGTAGGCTGAGGCACGAGAATTGCTTGAACCCAGGAGGCTTTTAATTTCTGCTGTCATATTTTTTGGTCTCTGAATGCTCTTTTTATTTTATTTATTTATTTTTATCCTCCCCATTTTCACAAGTGAGTGCTCCTTTTATTATTTATTTATTTGTTTGTTTGTTTATTTCTTTGAGACAGAGTTTCGTTCTGTTGCCCAGGCTGGAGTGCAGTGGCACAATCTTGGCTCACTGCAACCTCCGCCTCTGGGGTTCAAGCGATTCTTCTGCCTCAGCCTCCCTAGTAGCCAGGATTACAGGTGCCTGCTATCATGCCCGGCGAATTTTTGTATTTTTATTAGAGATGGGGTTTCATCACATTGGCCAGGCTGGTCTCGAACTCCTGACCTCAGGTGATCTGCTCGCCTCAGCCTCCCAAAGTGCTGGGATTATAGGGGTGAGCCACCATGCCCAGCCTTTT
>NW_012106775.1:435794-438174 GCF_000951045.1 Mandrillus leucophaeus
TGTATCCCGGGTTCAAGAGATTCTCCTGCCTCAGCCTCCTGAGTAGTTGGAATTACAGGTGCCCACCACCATGCCAAGCTAGTTTTTGTATTTTTAATAGAGATACGGTTTCGCCGTGATCAGCCTAGTCTCAAACTCCTGACCTCAGGTGATCTGCCTGCCTCGGCTTCCCAAAGTGGGATCACAGGCGTGAGCCACGGCGCCCAGCAAGCTTTCATTTATTTCTCCTTTCTCAGGAAGCTACTGAAGGTTGTACTCCACTAAAATAAGAGAGTAAACCAAGAATAAAGATGACATAGGATATAGGAAACAGAAAGATTCAACACAGGAACAGAGATGCCCTGAGAACAACTGTGCAATAGGCATAGATTGGCATTGGCCAGAAGGTTCCACAAGAGACTGCTTCAGAAAGATGAAACTAATAGAACACCTCATCTAAACCTCTGGAAAGGGGAGATTTACACAATCATTGAGGAGTTTGGGCTTGGTCTAGTGATGAATAGTAAACTAAAATAAGATCATTATTAACTAGTGGAAAAACAAAAGTGGTACAAAGGAGAAATAATCATAGTTTCTTATTTGCCTAAAATGTGAATAATATTTACCTAGTCATAATGAAGTCAACATAAATCCAAAAAAAGTACAATACAAGGGATGGAAAGTTTGTTGGAGAGAGGGGAAGAAAAGAGAGCTAAGTCTTTATTTTCCATTAAGTGAAGTCAGTAAATAATGTCTAAAACTGAAAAATCAAGAAATAACAATACAAACACATTATATGGAGAGATTAAGATAAATATCAAAATAATTAAAGAGGTGAAATGGGCTGGGCGCAGTGGCTCACACCTGTAATCGCTGTACTTTGGGAGGCCAAGGCGGGGGGATCACCTGAGGTCCAGAGTTCAAGACCAACCTGGCCAGCATAGCGAAACTCCATCTCTACTAAAAATACAAAACCTAGCCAGGCATGGTAGCACATGCCTGTTGTCCTAGCTAATTGGGAGGCTGAGGCAGGAGAATAGCTTGAATGTGGGAGGCAGAGGTTGCAGTGAGCCAAGATCATGCCATTGCACTCCAGCCTGGGCAGCAGAGTGAGACTCAGTCTCAAGAAAAAAAAAAAAAAAAAGAGGTGAAATGACTGCCTTTGAGAAGATAGAAACAGGTGAGGGCTGAAGTGGGAGTATAGTCCCTGCTGCTTCATTGCAAACCTTATGAAGTTTCTACAGAATTATTTGACTCTAAATTGCAACATGTATAACTCTGATAATAATTAAAAATAAAATTAAAGGAGAAAAAAGAATGTCCTAAACCCAAATTTTGGCTTCTGAAAAATCTTTCTGATAAAGGAAATAGACAGGGAAATAAATAATTTAAGATTAAATGTACAGTTTTTGACAACAGAAATGTTTGCGATGACTGAGGGAGCACAGAAAACAGTGAACTACTATCTGGGGCATGGAGAAAGGCATCCGAAGTGGACAGCATAGTGGGCAATAATAAGGATAAAAGAAGAGAGAAAGTGTGTGTGATAGGCACCTAGCAATCTGTAGTGTGAGGTGGAGTTAAAAGCAGGATACTGTATGTTATACATAATGGACATGTTAGAATGGAATTTTGAAGTTGAAGAGAACATTCAACTGTTACATGTTTATTAGAAGAAGTTGGTACTAGGAAGAGATTTTGAACACTTCTGTGTTATTTTAATCAAAAACCAATAAAGGGTTGCCCATTTTGGAAAACAGAAAACTAAAAATGCATGTTTCACTTGTACTTTGTCCTAGGCAGTTTTGGCTGAAATGCAAAACGAGTAAGCCTTGTCTAATGGCCAAAGAAATGTGAAAAATCTTTCCTTTAAATCTCTTTATGAAGAGTTGGGCTGTACTCTTAGAGATTTTTTTTTTAGACGGAATCTCACTCTTTCACCAGGCTGGAGTGCAGTGGCGAGATCTCAGCTCACTGCAACCTCCGCCTCCCGGGTTCAAGCGATTCTCCTGCCTTAGCCTCCTGAGTAGCTGGGACTATAGGCGCGTGCCACCACACCCAGTTAATTTTTGCATTTTTAGTAGAGATGGGGTTTCATCATGTTGGCCAGGATGGTCTCGATTTCTTAGCCTCGTGATCCGCCCGCCTCAGCCTTCCAAAGTGCTGGGATTACAGGCGTGAGCCACTGCGCCCAGCCTCTCAGAGATTTTTTTTTTCGAGGCTTTGCTTTTTTAGAGCAGTTTTAGGTTACAGCAAAATTGAGAGGAAGGTATAGAAATTTCCCATATATCTCCTGACCTCACATGTGCATAGCCTCTCCCCCACCAAAGTGGTACATTTGTGATAACTGATGAACCTACAGTGACACGTTATCACTCAGAGTCCATAGTTTACATTACTC
>NW_012106775.1:440275-441925 GCF_000951045.1 Mandrillus leucophaeus
GGTGAGCCACGATTGTGCCATTGCATGCACTCCAGCCTGGGCGACAGAGCAAGACTCCATCTCAAACAACAAACAAACAAACAAAGAAAAACTATTAGAGCCTGGGCAACATAGTGAAACCTTGTCTCTACCCCCCACCCCCCAAAAAATTAGCCTGGGTGTAGTGGGATGCACCTGTAGTCCCAGCTACTTGGGATACTGAAGTGGGAGGATTGCTTGAGCCTGGGAGGTCGAGACTGCAGTGAACTGTGTTCGTGCCACCGCACTCCAGCCGGTGCGACAGAGCGAGACTCTGTCAAAACCAAACCAAACCAAAACAAAAAAACCCTATGATCCAGTTTCTTGAAGCAGATCCTATCGGGAACCATCAAGCCAGAACGGTAAGAAGTAGGAAGATGGTGCTTTTAGATCCACTACATTCCCAGGATCAAATGTAGAACAATATTTAGTCCCTAAAGTGATTCTCTTTTCATTATTGTTAACTGCGTGGTCGGTGCAACATGAAAAGGCCACAACTATGTGGAGGAAACACTTCTTAGAATATAACCCCAAAGGAGGCAATCGCTGCCTTAGACTTCCTAAAGATGTAAAGTACTATTAGATGCTTGGTGAAATCGCTCTCTGCGGCAGGTGCGACTAAGGCGCGGTCGCGAGGGAGGTCCGGGGTCAGCGCGCGCAGGCTGGGCGTCTGCGTTGGGGTGCTCGGTGGCTAGCAGGCCGCTCTGAGGCGGCGGGCCGCATAGCCTCTCCCCCACCAAAGTGGTACATTTGTGATAACTGATGAACCTACAGTGACACGTTATCACTCAGAGTCCATAGTTTACATTACTCTTAGTGTTATAGATCAGCAGTCCCCAACCTTTTTGGCACCGGGACTGGTTTCATGGAAGACACTTTTTCCTTGGACTAGGGGATAGGAATGGGTTTCAGGATGAACGGTTCCACCTCAGATTGTCAGGCATTAGATTCTCACAAGGTGCACGCAACCCAGATCCCTCACATGTGCGGTTCACAATAGGGCTCTCGCTCCTATCAGAATCTAATCCCACTGCTGATCTGACAGGAGGCAGAGCTCAGGCAGGAATGCTGCAGTGCAGCCTGGTTCCCAAAAGGCCACACTGACTGGTACCGGTCCACGGCTTGTGGGGCTGGGGACCCCTGTTGTAGATTTTATGGGCTTGGACAAATGTATCATGACATGCAGCCACCATTACAGTATCATACAGAATAGTTTCACTTCCCTAAAAATTCTCTGTGCTCCGCCTATTCATCCTTCCCTTTCTCCTAACCCCTGGCAACCACTAATTTTATTACTGTCTTATATAGTTTCACCTGTTTTAGAATGTCATTTTGTCATTTGGTTGGATTCATATAGCGAGTGTCCTTTTCAGATTTGGTATTTTGTTTTGTTTTGTTTGTTTGTTTGTTTCTAGACAGTCTTGCTCTGTCACCCAGGCTGGAGTGCAATAGCATGATCCCGACTCACCCCAACCTCTACCTCCCAGGCTCAAGCAATTCTCCTGCCTCAGCCTACCGCATAGCTGGGATTACAGGTGTGTGCCACCACGCCCGGCTAATTTTTTGTATTTTTGGTAGAGACGGGGTTTCACCATGTTGGCCAGGCTGGTCTCAAATTCCTCACCTCAAGTG
>NW_012106775.1:444795-452543 GCF_000951045.1 Mandrillus leucophaeus
GAGGCGCCGCGCCCGCGCGCTCCTCTCCTCCCCACGCGGCGCTATCAGCTGGGGGCCCCCTTCCCACTCCTCCCTTTCTTTGCCCGGGACGCTCCCTAAACTCTTGTTCCTCCGTCAGAGGAAAACTGGCCCCGAAGCCCTTCACGGTGCCATTGGTTCGCCGCGTCTGCCTTCTGTGGGTCCAGCCCACGTGTTCCACCCCTGTGTCCTGCGTCGCCGCTCACTGGGAGCCTACTAGGCGCCACGCGGGCTCTGGGGACTGCCTGCTTTGTATGCATTTCCCAGAGTGGGAGTGAGCCGGCTGCAGAGTGCTTTCGCCAGCCCTTAGGCTGGGTGAATGCTTAACGAATGGTTGGAGGTGCTGCTGTGCAAGCTGAAACTCGAGTCCTTCTCGTGAACCCTGCGCAGAGGGGTTTATAAGCACATCTTCGTTGCCTGCCGAGTAGGGTTGGCAAAGACTTTAGGTTTTCAAATATTTGATCCCATCAGACCACTTTTTTTTTCCATTCCAAAAATAAAGGGTTACTAAGGTTCCCCGCACCCCCTCTCCGCCCCATCCCCAATCCTCTAATCATCTATTAAATGACTATGCCCCATTGGTCTGGGGGTGCCTTGACTATTGAGGGAATCTGTCGAAAATCAGACTACAACACCATTGAAAAGGGGATGGTTAGGCAATTATTATGTTCAAACGTTGGAAAGTAGCCAACAGTACGTACTTAACAACTCTTTGTGAACATGTTTTTGGTTTTTTTATTTTTATTTTTTCATTTTTTTGAGACAGAGTTTTGCTCTTGTTGCCCAGGCAAGAGTGCAGTGGCGTGATCATAGCTCACTGCAGCTTTGAACTCCTGGGCTCAAGCAGTCCTCCCACCTCAGCTTCCCAAGTAGCTGGAACTATAGGTGTGTGCCAACACACAGGGTCTCGCTGTGTTGCCCAGCCTGGCCTCAAACTCTGGCCTTAAGCAATCCTCCTGCTTTGACCTCCCAAAGTGCTGGAATTACAGGCTTGAGCCACCACACTCGGCCTTGAACATGTCTTTATTTATTGATTTATTTTTTTAGACAGAGTCTCATTCCATCACCCAGGCTGGAGTGCAATGGCGTGATCTTTGCTCACTGCAACCTCCGCCTCCTAGGTTCAAGCGATTCTCCTGCCTCAGCCTCCGGAGTAGCTGGGATTACACGTGCACGTCACCACGTCCAGCTAGTTTTTGCATTTTTAGTAGAGATGGGGTTTCACTATGTTGGCCAAGCAGGTCTTGAAGTTAAGACTTCAGGTGAACCATCCGGCCCAGCCTCCCGAAGTGCTGGGATTACAGGCGTGTGCCACCACACCCAGCCTTAAACGTGTCTTTTGATAGAGGCAGGGGCATGCATGTACTGTATTAATGAAACAGCATTTTTGCTTACCTAGGAAAGGAAGAGAACAATCCAACTGGTCATACTGTCGACTAAGTTTGCTCCGGTTTCTGGTCCTTTACACGTACTGTTTGGGCTGCTTGGAGCTCTCCTCACACACATCTTTTCCTGTCTGGTTCTTCCTCCTCCTTAGATGAGACATCACTGAAGAGCACCCCTTTTACACTCAGCCCCTTACCCTGCTTTAATTCTTTGGAGCTTGCATGTCCTGAGATTAATTTTATTTTGTTCCCAGATTTATTTTCAAATGCATTGTAAGCTCCGTGAGGACAGGAAATTTACCCTTTTCCTCCAGTGCCTACAACAATGCCAGACACATAGGACACTTGCTCAGTAAATATTTGCAGAATGAATGACCCTCATACACTTAATGATTTTGCATATTAGAATGCAATGTGTCTGCCAGGCCCGGTGACATCATGCCGGTAATCCCAGCACTCTGGGAGGCCGAGGCTGGCAACTTGTTTGAGGTCAGGTCAGAAGTTCGAGACCATCCTGGCCAACATGGTGAAACCCCCTCTCTACTAAAAATACAAAAATTAGCTGGATGTGGTAATTTTAGCCCACGCCTGTAATCCCAGCTACTCAGGAGGCTGAGGTAGGAGAATTGCTGGAACCCTGGAAGCGGAGATTGCAGTGAGCCAAGACTGCACCACTGCACTCCTGCCTGGGCAACAGAGGAAAACTCTGTCTCAAAAAAAAAAAAAAAATTAGTGTGTTCTCTGTGCTCTGGCCCTAAAGAAAATAGTCACTATTGTGAGAGCTATAGAGATTACTGATAATTTGCAGGGGATGGAGGAAAGATATATTTAGAAAATGGAAGTTGTGGATGGTTTTCAAAGATAATATGATAGAGTTAAGACTAATGGCTGTTTTTGTAGGCTGGTTGCAGTGGCTCAGGCCTGTAATCCCAGCACTTTGGGAGACTGAGGCAGGTGAATCACGAGGTCAGGAGTTCGAGACAATCCTGGCTAACACGGTGAAACCCCATCTCTACTAAAAATACAAAAAATTATCCTGGCTTGGTGGTGGGTGCCTGTAATCCCAGCTACTCAGGAGGCTAAGGCAGAAGAATCTTGTGTACCCGAGAGGCAGAGGCTGTAGTGAGCTGAGATTGCGCCACTGCACTCCAGCCTGGGCAACAGAGTGAGACTGCGTCTCAAAAAATAAATAAATAAATAAATAATAATAAAAAAAGACTAATGGCTGTTTTTCTGATTTTTTTTTTTTGGAATAATTAATTAATAAGGGACTGTTTGACCTGGGCAGTGGTGCACATCTGTAATCCCAGCTGAGGCAGGTGGATCGCTTGAGCTTAGGAGTTTGAGACCAGTGGGCAACATGGCAAAACCTTGTCTCTACAAAAAATACACAAATTAACTAGGCGTGGTGGCACATGCCTATAGTCCCAGTTACTTGGGTGGCTGAAGTGGGAGGATCACTTGAGCTGGGAGGTCGAGGCTGCATTGAGCCAAGATCATACCACTGCACTCCAGCCTGGGTAACAGAGTGAGACCCTGTCTCGAAAATAAATAAATAAACAAACAAGCATACAAGAGACTGTTGTTAGTGTTATATTAAAATTTTGAAAATACTAAACTTAATTTTTGTTATAGGTGTAGAGGATTTTATTTATTTATTTTTTGAGACAGGGTCTCTCTGTCACCCAGGCTAAAGTGTGGTGGCACCATCGCAGCTTACTGCAGCCTGGACCTCCTGGGCACAATGGATCCTCCCACCTCAGCGTCGCAAGTAACTGGGACTACAGGTGCATGCCACCTTGCCCAGCTTATTTTTATTTATTTATTTTTTGAGACAGAATCTCCCTCTGTCGCCCAGGCTGGAGTGCAGAGTGGCACGATCTTGACTCACTGCAACCTCCACCTCCCCAGTTCAGGTGATTCTGCTGTCTCAGCCTCCGGAGTAGCTGGGATTACAGGGGCGCACCACCATGCCTGGCTGATTTTTGTATTTTTAGTAGAGATGGGGTTTCTCCATGCTGGCCAGGCTGGTCTTGAATTCTTGACCTTGTGATATGCCCATCTTAGCCTCCCAAAGCGCTGGGATTACAGGCGTGAGACACCGCACCCGGCTGCCTGGCTAATTTTTTAATTTTTTGCAGAGACAGGATCACACTATGTTGTCCGTGCTGGTCTCAAATTCTTGGTCTCAAGCCACCTGCCTGCCTGCATTTTTTTCAGAGATGAGGTCTCCCTCTGTTGCCCAGACTGGAGTGCAGTGGTGTGATCATAACTTACTACAGCCTTAAACTGGTCTCACACAATCCTCCTGCCTCAACCGCCCTGTTAGCTGGGACTACATGCACATATGCCCAGCTAAGAGTACTTTTTAAAGCTTAGTTGGTGAATCTAGTATTTTAATGAAAAGCGTTTTAAAATATTGTTAAAATTATACTATTTGTATTCTCACTTGTCTCATTTGGAGTACAGAGGAAACAAAAAAACATTATTTTAGCATTGCCTCCAAAGAAATGTGAAGGATTGGCCGGGCGTGGTGGCTCGTGCCTGTGATCCCAGCACTTTGGGAGGTCTAGGCGGGCAGATCACCTGAGGTCAGGAGTTCAAGACCAGCCTGGCCAACATGGTAGAAACCCTATCTCTACTAAAAATACAAAAATTAGCCAGGCGTGGTGGCACATGCCTGTACTCCCAGCTACTTCGGAGGCTGAGGCGGGAGGATCACTTGAACCCAGGAGGCGGAGGTTGCAGTGAGCAGAGATCACACCACTGCACTCCAGCCTAGGTAGCAGAGACTCCATCTCAAAGAAAAAAAAAGAAAAAAAGAAATGTCAAGGATTTTAAGTCTTGGGGAAGGTATCAGAGGAGTTCATTCTCTTCCTGGTTGTAGCATCAGGCTTTTGATCTATGGAGTTTTACTTGACTGTTAAGATACCATCATTACTCTCATGGATAGTGTATTTGTGCAGCATATTTTCTTACAATTTTTTCTTTTAAATATGTCAAAAAAAACTCATAAAACTGCCCTCTCCCCCCCTTTTCACATGTAGTAACTTTACGTCTTCATTCAAGGTAGAATGCTTGGGCTTTCCTGACTGCAAAACTGATTTCCTTGGACCTCTCACCTCGGGGTAGTCAGGGTTGTTTTATCTTTCCAATTTAATTCTCTCAGACCTCTTCTGTGTTCATAAGATCCTCTCTCTCTCCTCTCTCCAACCCTCAATTTAAAAATTATATTCTAGGCCGGGCGCAGTGGCTCACTCCTGTAAGCCCAGCACTTTGGGAGGTCGAGGTGGATGGATCACCTGAGATCAGGAGTTCAAGACTAGCCTGACCAACATGGTGAAACCCTGTCTCTACTAAAAATACAAAAATTAGCTGGATGTGGTGGTGGGCACCTGTAATCCCAGCTACACGGGAAGCTGAGGCAGGAGAACCACTTGAACCCGGGAGGCAGAGGTTGCTGTGAGCTGAGATCGCGCCATTGCACTCCAGCTTGGGCAACAAGAGCAAAACTCTGTCTCAGAAAAAAAAAAAAACAAACCACAGTTATATTCCATTTCAGCTTCCCTTTCATGTAGTTCCTGCTTACGAAAATGACAGTAGTTTGAGTTTTTCCTTTCCTAGTCCAGAACTTTGAACAGTTCTTCTAGTAAATATGCTCTCAGCTTTTAGGCCTATAGGATAGAACTTAGAAAAATATATATTAAGTGATTTAAAAATCATTGGTACTATGTATGCTTTAATAATTAATTTGGGCTGGTCATGGTGGCTCACGCCTGTAATCCCAGCACTTTGGGAGGCCAGGGTGGGTGGATCACTTGAGGGCAGGAGTTTGAGACCAGCCTGGCCAACCTGGTAAAACCTTGTCTTGACTAAAAATACAAAAATTAGGCCAGGTGCGGTGGCTCACACCTGTAATCCCAGCACTTTACGAGGCTGAGGTGGGCGGATCACCAGGTCAGGAGTTTGAGACTAGCCTGACCAATGTGGTGAAACCCCGTCTCTACTGAAAATACAAAAAATTGGCTTGGTGGCAGGCGCCTGTAATCCCAGCTACTCAGGAGGCTGAGGCAGGAGAATCGTTTGAACCCAGGAAGTGGAGGTTGCAGTGAGCCGAGAACACGCCACTGCACTCCAGCCTGGGCGACAGAATGAGACCCTGTCTCAATAAATAAATAAATAAAAATAAAATAAAATAGTTAGCCGGGCCCAGCTACTCAGGAGGCTGAGGTGTGAAAGTTGCTTGAACTCAGGAGTTGGCGGTTGCAGTGAGCTGAGATTGTGCCACTGCACTCCAGCCTGGGCAACAGCAAGACTCTGTGTCAAAAAAGATTAATTTGTCTGTGGTAGGGCCATTGACTTAATGAAAAATGTAATTTCATTTGAAATTTAAAAGTGAGTTTAGTTAATGATCTTGTCTTTGCAGTTAGATATGTCAAGAAAAAGAGATCAGACAAATGTCCACAAATATCAAGAAAAAGACTGGCAATTAAAGGCCTGTTGTCAACCTAAAATAATTAAAAGCGTCAGAATCTAGTATAAAGAGAAATTTTTCAAGTGCACAGTTTGAGGATGTCCCACCTGGAAACACCAGTTCTAAAGTAATAGAGTCAAAGTTCTGAAGTAGGGAAGTTTTGGTTTTGTATAGGCAGAGACAGGAGTTTTTAGCAGGATTACAACATTTTTCATACAGGATTGGCACGTAGTTACTGCAATTTGATTGGTTATAGGCAGTGTTTCTTTTTGGGGAGAGTACATTGGGGAAGGTGTAATAGTTATGGGTTTTCTGTCATATGGTTTGAGCATAAGCAGGACACCAAAGGGAAAGTTCCTCTCTAATAAGGGTCGTTAATTAAGAATTTTTAGTCATTGTATAGAACAGGAAAAATGAAAGTGAGCCAATCTGTAATCTGAGAAACAGAAATGGTAACCATATGTGACTCAGATAATGGTCACATCTCTCTCAAGGCTTAAAAACTGTTTTGGGGATTCCTACAGCTTTTAGATTCTGTTTCTTTTTTCTTTTTTTTTTTTTTTTGAGACGGAGTCTCGCTCTGTTGCCCAGGCTGGAGTGCAGTGGCACCATCTTGGCTCACTGCAACCTCTGCCTCCCAGGTTCACGCTGTTCTCCTGCCTCAGCCTGCGGAGTAGCTGGGACTACGGGCGCCCGTCATCAAGCCCGACTAATTTTTTGTATTTTTAATAGAGAGGGGGTTTCACTGTGTTAGCCAGGATGGTCTCGATCTCCTGACCTTGTGATCCGCCTGCCTCGGCCTCCAGAGTGCTGGGATTACAGGCGTGAGCCACCGCACCCGGCCAGATTCTGTTTATGTTCATACTGTTTATTTGGTGCCATTGGCAGTGTTTGAGAATCTCTTAAAATTCAATGGTACTTCAAAGAGAGAACCATGTTTAATTATTAGCCCAGCAAACAAGAAACAGAAGTTTTTGTTTTTCTTTTTAAGATGAAGTCTCGCTCTCATCCCCCAGGCTAGGGTGCGATGGGTAGCTGGGGTTACAGGCACCTGCCACCACGCCCAGCTAATTTTTGTATTTTTAGTAGAGATGAGGTTTCATCTTGTTGGGCAGGCGGGTCTCAAACTCTTGACCTCAGGTGATCCGCCTGCCTTGGCCTCCCAAAGTGCTGGGATTACAGGCGTGAACCACTGCGCCCGGCCCACTTTTTTTCTTTTTTTAAACTTCTCTGGACACAACAATACAGTTCTGCTGTGTAAATCATCCATAATAACTATTAAGGACTAACAGTTGAATAAGAGGAGCTATTACAGACCTTTGGCCAAGTCATCATGTTTTACTTTCACAGAGAAAGAAACAGGCTTCGAGAGGTTAAGTCACCCACTTAGTAAATGGCAAAACCTAGATCTGGCTCCAAGATTGTTGAGAGGGGGAGGCCTGATGTTTTTTCTGCATAAGGGAAGGAGGTGAATATTTTACTGACTGTGAATTCCCTGTGCCAAGCTGTGTGAATGGCTGTTATTGGCCACTCTTTCTTCCTTACTGAGAGTTCTGGCCTCTGGAAGGGCATCAGGATCTCCCGGTAGAGCTGTGATGCCAGCTGGGAAGTTTGTGTGGTCTTTAGGGAGCCATTGCAGGTTTTTGGTAAGGGCGTGTGTGACACAGTGTGATGAGTGCCCACTGGTCATCTCCACTGGGATGTCTCCCCAGGTACCTGCGACACCACAGGACTATGGGTGGGCTCATATTCCAACGCCTGCTCTTCTTTCTGGGGCCCTCATATCAGAAGACCACCAAGGATGGACACTCGAGTCATCCTGAAGTCTTTTCCTCCCCCATTGTCACCTTCTCCTGTCCGTGCTACTACTT